>NC_049901.1:13984657-14290125 GCF_001411555.2 Juglans regia | reverse complement strand
ATTCTTAATGTGTATTGATTGAATTGGAAACTAATGGATGGGCCAATGGCCCAATTCACGTTTAGCTTGCCCAACCGAAGGCCCTCTCTCTTTCTGTCTGTCCCATGCTCACAGTATGAGTACTTACCTTAAGGGGGTAGTCAGAATACGCAACTTATTTACTTTCCTTTGATGCTCGCTTAGAACAGCTTTATCAGTTGGGTCCCATTTTTGCCACTTTTAAGTAGTATACTATCTATTATTTTTGGAATTTAATATTTTATTAAATAAACTTATTTTTGGAATTTAATTAAATAATATTTTAATAAAATTATAAAATAATAATATATTTGTATAAATATATCATTTTTGTTAATTTTAATATTTGACGTTACATTCACATTTTTATCACGTAATATTGATAAGTTATTGCACACTAATTATTAATTGTGTTGGGGATAAATATATCGGGCTGAAGATGAACTAGGCCTAGGCCCAGTCCACCATAAAGCAATCTTCAAGATGCAAGAAGGAAAAAGAAGTAACAAGACAATTGGAAAAAGTAAAATGAAAGTCAGACAAGCGAAGAAGATGGTGAAGTGATATAAAACAAACATTTCTCATCGGTTGCTCCCAAGACCTTAAGAAAGGGGATTCTGGGAAACAGAGAAGATGAATATTCTTCAACCTCACTAAAGCTCTAGAGAGATATTATCTTCTCCAAGTTAAAGAGATTTTCGACTTGTATTGTACAGAAAGATAAGAGGGATTGTAAAATATTTTTATCATAGTGGATTTATCTTTCCAAACGATACGTGAATATAAACATTGTGTCGAATCATGTAAATTCGCGTATCTTATTTTTTGTATTTTTAACTATTTACTACTATAGATGTGGGTACGAATAGTGTACCAACACCCCCAAACCTTTAACTAAAACCGACGCCGACCGATAGTTTATTTTTGGGGGAGGAAACCGGTCGAAACCGATCGATGGGGAGAAAAACACCGGCCGTCTCGACACCGGCAATTCTCTGGCGGTTCACGGTCGGTTCATCGGCGAGTTTCGTCTGAGAGAGTAGAGAGAGAGAGAGTGTCGCAGAGGAGAGAGAGCGGGGATGAAAACGGCAATGCGTCACTGGGAAGAAGACGCCCGAGGAAGAAGACGACCTAATTTCAAAACGACGCCGTTTGGTCTAAACCAAACGGCGTCGTTCTACTTAATTTTTTTTTAATACGTTAAGAATAAAACGACGCCGTTTAGTTTAATACCAAACGGCGTCGTTTCAGTTATGTTAAAACACAACTGCAGACTTAAAACGACGCCGTTCCACTTAAACTTAAGTAGAACGGCGTCGTTTTCAATACAGAATATATAAAAAAAAAATAAAATTTCTTTAATCGGCCGGTTCAGCGGTTTGAACCAGGTTCGAACTGACGCCGAACCGGCCGATATCGGTTTATACTATTTTCTGCCGCACGCCGACCGGTTCTTTACCGGTTTCGGCCGGTTCCGAGCTCCGGCGGCAGGTCTGAGTCGGTCTAGGTCGGTTTATCGGTTTTTTGTACAGCCCTACTGCTAATCCACAGAAAAAATGTATTTAAAATTTCTACCGATTGTGTAAAAAGTTTTTCTTTTTTGTTTATTTTTTTAAACCCTTTAAGTATTTTTAAAAAATTAAAAAAAATCATAAACTCATTAAAAAAAAATACTTTTTTAACTATTAAGTAAAAAAAAATTTAAAAAAAAAATCCGTACAAATTTTTGGTGGGTATTTTCTGTGGAAGTAGTTGTGGCCCAAAATGCAACTACTTTCAGGCCCAATCAATATTTATACGAAAATCATGATAGATTCCGTATTAGGCATCAAGCAGAATTTAATCTCACCAAACTTGTTTGGGTTGTGATGAATCCTAACCCTGCATGGAATCGTGAATGCATGGGGACTTATTATCAAAGGAACAAGAAGAAAATACACAAAAATAATCATTTCTTAGTATATTTATATTTTCGACTCAATCTCCTATCACAATAAAACGCGAGAAGAAAATTATCTGTGATCAGGATTGAACTAATTGTACCGAATTAAAAATATGAAAAACTAGAAATAAATGTTACAAATCCAATACCCACCCAAGCAAAAATAAGTTAAATAACACCACCATCATCTTTCTTTAGTTGTTGTATCTTTTTCAATTATTTAAAAAGTAATATTAAATATAATTTTAGAGCGTGCTTGCCATGCGTACTCCTTTCATAAAAAAAAAAAAAAAATTGAATTTACCATTAAAAGATAGATTTGTTCACGTGAGTCTCAGATTTTACTATTTTTTTTTAAAGAAAATACGTGGGACAAATAATTCTACTTATTTAAATCAACTACATGCATGTGAATTGATATATAAACAATTGTAATAGTAATGCTATATGCAGTCGTGGAGTGTACAAGTGGCGTATAGTCACTTTAAAAAAGAGTGGAGTCTACTATTAAAAAATTATTATTATTTTTTATATAGATCCTGTATTTATTCACTTTTTTTCAAAGTGATTGCACGGCTCTTGCGTACTCACGATTGCAACTATCATTCTTCATTAATTAATATAATCCATCCTAATTAGTTATGAATATCGATCACACTCTTTTTCACAATCATTAATATAATAAATTAGTTAATTTGTTAGGTACTAGATCTATCTCCAGCTTAATTAATTTAAGCTTATTAATGTTGAGTGATGATGATGATGAGGAAGAAGATGAAGATGAAGCTGGGTTCCTTAATTGATCCTTATGCAAGTAATAGGCAAATCGTGTGTGCCAACTCGACTTAATTTTTTTAATGCGAATTATTAAAAGGGTGACCGAAATCCGTCATGCACGTTTTGTGGCCGCTATTTTTGTGTGGCTGGCCTTCAGCTCGCTCGTTCATCAACAATATTAATATTCTACATGCATTAATGGTCCTTATAATTAATAAAGAGAACTAGTGGTACGTACTATTATATCCTTTTATCTCAACAACAAGCTGATCAAAGTCCTAAACTCGATCCTTCTCATGTTAGAGTTTAATATTTTTTTAGTATTTAAGACTTCTCGGCCCACTATACACAACTACTTTGTTTGGTTAACATCATGAAATAAACAAATCCCAGATCATGCAAGCATGCATGCATGCATGCATGGAATTATGGGCAAGCTGTACTCATTCATGACTATCACCATAATCAACATGATCAACCATATATCGTTTCGAGCAAGAATAATAAAGATTAATCGCTTCATTAATTAATTATCGAGAAGTTGAGATGATCATCTATATCTAAATCTTTAGTCGATCAGATGACTTTATATGTTAATTAGAATTTGTACAAATCATTTCTCTAGACGAGATTATCAAAGTAAACTCATGATTAAAATTGCTTATCATCAATTGCAAAAACTTTAGATCAAATATTTAGGTCACCATTTTTATGCTACTCAGTAAATATAAAAACGAATAATTTACGTTCGTTCTCTGTTCAACAATTGATAAATAAAAATAAAAATAAAAAAAAAGTTCCCAAATCATACGGATTTTAAGAATAAAATATGTTTTTTTTTTTCTATATTAATGCTCTAATTAATTAACGGGGTCAACAAATGGGGATTTAATTTGATACGAAGTTTGAAGTTAAGAGTTGGAGCCCGCAATAACTACAGAACATGGGGGATCAGTACAAGCAAGGAGATATATATTAATCCAAGATCTCTTACCTTTTCGAAAGAGTCCCACTTATAATAAAATATATTAAAAAATATGGGCAGTAATGTTAGTACTGTGTTTGGACAAGGAGTAATGTAAATGATCGCATATATGCTCGAATATCGTACGTGTACGAAAGGATTTGATTGTTGATACGGATCGATCCTAATACTTTTTTTTTTTATTATTTATTTAAGGAAAACTGTCATTATTCATTAATAAAAAAAAATTTACAATCATGACCAGATATATTCTAGAATATCCACATATCAAACATAATATCATAAACGAAAATAATGCATTTGGAGATTCACCAGTATACTATTTTCTTTTGTGACTTGTTTAGTCTTCACTATTGCTGTTACTCTCTATTGATAAACGTCCAAGAGACAACACTCTCTGTTTAAACAAAAACTCAATTTCACCCTTCATAGAAAGAGATGACTCAACTTCTACAAACAAACGTCTGAGAGATGAACTATTTTTTTATTTTAATTAACAATAAGGAAACTAAAAAGTAAAGTAGTAAACTAAATGTGAAAAAAGACAGATTACAGTTTGGACCAACTCCGGTAGACTTCGGAATCTGTGACGGTCTGTGAAGACAACACACTTATTTTTTTTAGCCACAAAGCTCAAATCTGAAAGGTTTGGTGGTGACGGGTCCGGTGATCTAGCGCATGTGTCAAGAAAAGCTGCCATGAGGGGTGGCGTGTGATGACCACACGCAAATGTGAGTGGCGCGTGAGAGCCACATACGGTGATTTTTGCAAAATCACCACTTTCTTCCGAACGATTTTCAAACTATAAATCTGCTTGTGTCGCACGTATCTCTCGAAAATTGTCGAAAAGTTATAAATTTAAATCAACTAATTACATGCATTGAGAAATAAATAAAGAATATTCTCAGTACGTAAATACTTGCCACAAGTTTCATATCTCAACTTACTATATATAATATTATATTTGGCTAGCTCACAATATAAGACATATACATTATTATGGTCAGCTCATATATATGTGTGTTGACAATTAATGGATTATATATATATATATATATATATATATTGAGAGAGAGAGAGAGAGAGAGAGTATTATTATAACATTTTCCACGGTGATTAATTTATAAGTGAATTATTAAGTTGCAAAAGTTATGTACTTGATAGCTAGTAATTACGTACGTCTCTCCCACTATCGATATATCCTGAAGACTTTCATGATTAATTATTTAAGTGGCTAGCTATAATAATGTATGTGCTTGCTGAATTATTGCGAGCATGCGCATCTTGCATGTAAGATATATATTATATACCAAGTTAATTAATTCTGTCTATGCGCCAAGGTCTTTAATTAATTTCCCTGTCCCTCCATCGATCCGGCCGTAGATATATAGCCACAATTTCACGGAGTCTTTATGTCATGCAGTACTTGGTAGCATAAAGATCAGATCAATCCTAGTCATGATGATCATGATCAGATTAGTGTTAATATATATCAGAAAAAACGAAATTAATTTATAATTGTGTGGTTCATCATGTGATACTCCCCGGCCCATGCAAATTAAATCACGCCAAAGTTGCCAAATTAATATAAATGTGCAAGCTGGCGAAATGGAATTAAACTAAATAGCTTAGCTATAATATTTTGGAAACTTGAAATATTGAAAAAACCAAACCAAATTAAATAATACAAACAAGTAGTACTCATGTTGTTGTTTTATTGACTGTAGACAAGCTCACATGCATTAATATAAGTTACATCGATCTTCTCACAAACAAGCCAAGCATTTTACAATTGATTGATCTCGATCGAAAACCCCCTACATATATAATATGCCACGTTAAGCAGCCAAGCTAATTAATTTAGATACCATGCATATATGCTATATATATATATATATATATATATATATATATATTATATGTCTAGATCGATAAAAAAGCTTAGGCGGCTATACATGATTATCATTACATGTGATCTCTTGATCACGATCAGGCTGCTTTCCAGCAGAATTCTGAGAGGTAAAATATCCGGGATGGACCTTTTTACTGATCCTTCCAAGTACTGTAGAACCACCTACCTTCCTTATCATCTCTTTCCCGCTGCTGTTGCTCTCTCCTCCTCCTCCTCCTCCTCCTATATTACTCCCTCTCTTCTCCTCCATTCTCTTTAGTTTTTCCTCTTGGCGTTTCTTCATCAGGTAAACTGCAGCACAGCTAGCTCCAATGGACGACATGACTGCAAATTAATTAAACAACAAAACTCCGTCCGTCTTAAGAAACCTGTGGTTTTGCTCTGTATGTTTGGTGGGATTGGTATGGCTCTAAGGTGGGGGAGGGGGGCTATTTATAGAGCGTTTGCGTCTCACAAATGAAGTGTTTAGGGTAATATCCTATTAATTGTTATTATATAAGATGGATTACAAGCAGATCATATAGGAAACAGTGGTACGCGAATCCAAGGTTTTTTTAAGAACATGCATTGAAGAGGCCGGTGGGGGGGAGTGGGTGATGGTGCATTAAAAAAGTTGGGTTCTTTTCGGTGGCAGTGCTTTTCAGTACTCTCTCTTGCAGAAAAACAATTGGCTCCACCAAAAAAACAAAAAAAGTGCACGTACGTCACCTCTAATCCGACTATTATAATAAATAGTTTTATCTAATCTCATCTCATCTCATTTCATCATTATAATTTTTTAAATTTTTATATAAAATATAATAAATAATTTAACTTTTTCAAATCTCAAAATAAGAATAATATTAAAAAATAATATTCTAACTGGTAACATTGTGTTTCGTACGCTTTTGGACTAGATTCCAACAATTCAAGTTTTCAGAATTAGGCCTGCGAAAATGAAGTAGAAAATAGTTAGGAGAGGGCAGCCTTAGGGCTGAGGAGTTTTTGATGCCAAAGCTAATAAATTATTTTGGAAGTTTGTAAATAATAAGAGAGTCTACAGATCAAAGCTTTCTCGTACTTGAAAATTGTTATTTATACCGGGAGCCTAGGGGGACAAATTGTGTCTGCTCCGGTGGAATTCATTCCCTCTTTACTGTTCCTTTTGTCAGAGTCTTTTAATGTGGTGTGCCTCTGCGACGATATCATTAATGTGGCGTGCCTCTGTAACGGCATCATTAATGTGGCATGTAGATTGGGTAGTGGTGCTATTAATGCGGTGTGGTTCTCTGATTTGCTTTACTCTACTGATGTCCTTGGTGGTCCGTCGATGTTACATTGTTAGAGGATCGATGGTCCCCTTACTTTCCGCTTATTTACGTAAATAGGTACTTAAGGGTTAGACGTTATTCGAGGGATCTCCAGGACGACGAGTCTTATCCTCCTGCAGTATGCTCCCCACATGAGAGTTGCGTCTAGGGGAGTCTACCTATGGGCCGGGCCAATGAGTCTATTTATTATGGACTGGACCTTCGTTTCTTATTCCCTTAGTTGCTCTTCTGAGACCCATTAAGAAAATTGGAGAAAACTCCTTACATTAACAATATTTTATTTTATTTTTAACTTTAATTTAAAATCATCTCATCTCACTATCCAAATTACACCTTAGGGTTCCAAAATTAAAAGGAAGGTCCATGCACTGTTGAAGATTAACTTGAGTTTAGGTCAACAGCAATCCAGCAATTAATTAAGAGACTTATGAACTAAACAGCTAGAGCTTACCCGTGAGGGCCGCACGCACGGACGCACTATGATATTGGTTGACTGGGTGGGTTCAAGTACCCGATAGAGATATATCACGTGGGTATGACTTTCAAATTTGCTATGAATTCATAAAACACATATACGTTTGGTCTTTGCAGAATTATTGTTATCCATATGAAATGTGACCTCTGGATGATATTTGTCACAAAGTGACACCAAGCTGTGAAGTCTTAACAGCCATTATTATATATGCTCCTAGATCTTTCCTCTGCCTTCTCATTTATGCTACGTTTGAATATTGTTGAAATGATTTAAGTTTATCTATAAACTAAGATCAATTATTAGTTTGAAATAGGTTGAGATGGATTTGACATCCAAACATACTTATTACTCTCCCTTCACCAAAAAGAAAAGTTTTAACCACAAAAAAATTTCATAAAAATAAAATAATAAATTAACGTGACTTGATATGATAGTTAAATTATAAATTATTTTTATTATAAATTAGATTTAGCGTATCTTTTCGTTTGTTAACCAAAATCTCATTGCCTTTAATTTACATCTATACCAAATCTCAAGATCAAAGTTGCATAGATAAAAGAAGAAAATTGAAGGCAGGGATCGATCGATATATGTTTTCCTTGACACTGATAATAAGCGGATAATTAAGAGTGTCATGTCATATCATTCGAGACTTCCACTTGTGAGTGGAATTGATATGTGTGATGGATGGAGCAAAGAGAAATTGTGTACATGTGGTGTATATATATATTTTATATATATATATATATGAGATATTTTAAATGGACTTGCTACGTATTAGTAATTTGACGTATTAAATTGCATATTAATATATATAATTTTTTTTATTATTAAAAAATCTATTTTATGAAAATTATTTTTGTTTATAATTCATATTATTTCATTAAATGAATGTCTTATATTTAATATTGATGCGCGATTTGATATACAAAATTGCTTGTAAGAAGATTTTCTTATTTTTAAAAGACCCCAAACAACGTGGCTAATATATAGTTCCCACAATGTTTATAATTATCTTGGTAATTAATTATATCCGAATTCGAGGTAATCGATCGTTCATCTTTTTGTTATATTAGAGAGAGACTTTATTTTATGGGTTAGATTAATTCACATATTTGACTACCTTTCCAAATATAACCCATAGTTATATCAAGTTTCTAACAATGAATTCAAACTTGAACTGGGAGAGGCAGATCAGATCAGATCAGATCAGATAATAGAAATGGAATTAATTTCTTAAATTAATCTGATCTGAATTAGCAGCTGTACGTACTGATATGTAAGTTTGAGATCCAAGAGGTAGGCAGGATTAGCTAGGATGATAGAATATTGCCATTTAATAGAAGGGCCACTTTGCATGTGATCGATAGAGGTTTAATTCAAGGCAGTTCACCAAACTGGTTATCCAAAAGGTGGACCAAAACAACACAGCATAAATATTAACGGAGGAAAAATATATATATTATATATATAGCATAATATAGAGAACGCTGTTTTTTCTGTTGAATATTTAAGTAATTTTTTTATATATATAAGCACTTAATCTATATAACTATTTAAAATATATTATATCAAATAGTTACGACGAAAAAAATGATAAAATCGATAATATGAAATATTTGGGAATCTACAAAAGGATATAACTTACAAACAGATGTAATTTTTTTTTTTGAAAAGTGATGTAGCTGCATATAATATGTTAAATTATAAAATATTTTATGTTCTAAAACAAATCTGATATATCATATTCAGTTATGCCAATTGTGGACTTATTTTTATAAGATATGAAAATTAATATTATTTAGTAACATAGGTAATGCTATTATGCCTCCTAATTTATACCACTGGTCATTTTGCCCTTGATGTGACAACATAATGTGGTGTCACATGGCTTATTAATAAAATTAAAATATATATATATATTCAAAACAAAATAGATCTCGAAAACACAAAAAGATATAGACTAAAATACTAGATTATTTCTATCTTTTTATGTTTATATTTTAATTTTTTTTAATAAGTCATGCGGTACCACATCAAAAGGCATAGTAATTGGTATAAAGTAGGGAGAGTAGTAGCATTTTCTTTTGTAACATATATGCATTCTTTTATGAAAAATGTTATCCACTATCAATTTTACAATCATCCTTACACCATCTCACGATGTGACATCTAATAATTGAAAAATATTCATTATCTTTTATTTATAAATTAATTATTTAATGTCACGTTATGAAAGATATTGAGAAGATGACGATAAAAATAATAATAAATAGAAACTCTCTGATCAAATACTTTGTCCCCTTTGTGAAACACAAGAGGAAACCCTCCACCATCTGTTTTTCAACTGCTGTTTTGCCAGAATTCTATGGAGGCAATCAACTTGGCCTATTGACATCTCAAAATTTAATTAGTTTCCCATCACAGTCTAGATAAACAACACCCTCAATCCCTCAAGATTTCTTTTGATTCCTGAAGAAGGGACCCAAAATTTCCAACTCTTTGCATCTTTAGCTATGGACAGCATTTGGTTCTTCAGAAACAAAGTCATCCACACAACTTTCAAACCGTCACCAACTCAGCTTATCTCGTCTGTAACCTCTCTTCTTTCGGACCACATCTCAGCTTGGGCTTAGAAGTTTGATCATCCCATAATCAAATCATATATTATCAAAGAAGGCTTTAATCTGCTTCAATTTGACGTGGCAATCAGAGGACAAGGATGCACCACAACATCCATTTGCAGATCAAGTGATGGTAGCCCCATCTTCGTTACCACAAGTTTCATTAGCAGCATCAATCCTAATGTGGGTGAGGCAACTGCAGCACTTGAAGGCATCCAAGAGGCACACCACAGTAATCTGAAAAAATTACAAATTGAAGGAGACTTTCAACAAGTGATTGATTTCAGTTCAGACAAAGACTCCAAATTTGATTAGGAAATTCAAGGTATCACATCGAACTCAAGATATCTGCTTCAATCATTTGAAGATTGAGTTGTAAGAAAAGTTGATCAATCACAAAATCGATGTGCGCATGAAATAGCGTAATGGGCTGCTTCCAATCATCAATATGGAAACTTGCCCCTCTCCACCATTCCACCAACACTGCTAAAATTTTATAGTGAAAAGGACCCTCCTGATTTGTAATATTTATATACTCAAACTATGTATTTCTTTCTCCAATTTTTTATAATGAAATAGCTAACTTGCCAAAAAGAAAAGAAAAAAATACAATAAATAAAAGGGCATTTTGCCTAATCTCCGGCTTACAGCAAAAATCTTTCATGCTCTTAAACCCATTCCATAATGAGGCCCAGGCCACAAAACCAATTCCTAAGTAAACTCTATAAATAATACACAACTTCCTTAACTTCTATGCACTATATATTTTTTAAATTTTTAGATTTTTTAACATTTTTTTGAGTTTATATTTTTTAAATTAATTCAATTCTTCTATTCATTATTTATATATTAAATATTTGATAAAATAAAAAAATTAAAAAAAATATAATGTGTAGAAATTACGTGAATAGTAAGAGATTGCATAGATTTTTTCTTTACTTATAGATGCCAGCTCGTGGAGCCCAGACATTTGCCGACCCAATTCTTCCAATTTTTCTTTTTATTTTTAATATTTTTTGCCCTATATATTTGTTAAATAAAACCATACATTGATGAAACTTCAAAACCCCCTTGAACTTGAATGCATACAAGATGTCTATACTTACTTGCACGTTCTACACTTCTATCGCTAGTAAGTATGGCATAAACCATTAAAAAACGAAAAATTATTTACATCAGCCTCAACACACTTAATGTATTGAGTTAAAAAAAATAAAATGAAACCATGGTGTGTGGAGAGTGTAGGCATATGTATAGCCGGCCTCTTAAAAAACAGTATGACATAAGAATATAAAGAAAATTTATATTTATAGTTATAGAGTATGCAAACATCACATATTTCTTTTAAAAATAGATTAAATATAAAATCTATATGAAAAAATTAATTTTTTAATAATGGACCCTATTCTTTTTTAAAAGAGTGCGATATTTGCACAACTCATGACTGTATTTAACATTACTTAAATATAAAAAATAGACCAAGTTCTTGTAGTATAAAATAAGCTTTCTTCCCTTGTTTAAAGTCGAGAAGAAAAAGAAGATAGATCTTTTATATATATATATATATATATATATATATATATGCGGCAATATGCCTAAAGCCTAGAAGCAAAGTTAGAACTCTAGCTAGTAAAATAACCTACATCTCACATTAAGCTGCACTAGCAAACTCAATCCTTTCCAGGCCAAAGCGCATCATTTTCATGAGCTATTAAAAAAAGGGAGAAAAGAACAAATAAATGGTAATGCCCTCAACCAAACACAAACTAATTCTATTCCTTGGATATGAATACCACCAACAAAAGAGATAAAAGGGAGTCGGCTATGCCGGCCCATCCCTCGGAATCTCGGATGCAGACAATCACTTGCACACTCATCTATTTGGTACGGAGTCACGGACTGGTTTCAAGTTGTCACAACTTCACATGAAACCCCAGTGCAAAACATCTATATACACGAAAAAGAAGCATAGACAACCTAGCCAGCCTGCCTCACATTGACATAGCTGTTATGCATAGGAACTAGTGTCACTGTATATTCTCTGAGCACCCCATTTCACTTTGTGCAGAAGCAGCCATGTCAGCTCTCTCTGAATTCCTCTACCACCTCAAAACCATTACCAAAGCCTACTTCAGTCTCCTGGTTCTTGAAGTTATAATTCTCATCACGTCAATCATGGGATTAACCCCCAAGTCCGATAAAAGCCTAATCACCTCCAACCAATACCTCAACCTCATCGAAGAAAATAATCCCACCACTCGTTACGCCAAGAGATTGAGGACGAATCAGCAGACTGAATGTGCTGTGTGTTTGTCAGAATTCAAGGAAGACGAGGAAATTAGGAAGCTGAAATGTAAGCACATTTTCCATAAGGATTGCCTGGATAGGTGGCTGCAACAGTACTGTTCCGCCACTTGCCCACTTTGCAGGAACAAAGTTTTACCGGATGATGTTGTTGCAAGTTATCACAGGATTCGAGACCGTGTGGATTATGATGAGAGTGATGAGGAAGTTATTTTAACGTTATCTGCATTACATCGCACTGGTTTTCCTGGATTTTTTTGAGTTCTCTCTTTGAAAGTGTTGAGGTCCTGAGTTTTATACATAGAAATTTCATATTTCTTCGGCTTAATGTTTGTCTAAGTGACTCTGGTGAAAGGATATTAAGATGAATTTCCCAACTCACCTCAATATAAATATGACTTCTGGCTCTTGTGAAACTTTCATACCGATTAAATGAAATTCATTCCCAAGTTTCGACAGATATCAGATGGGATCAGAACTTGGTAAAATTTCTGCAAACTGCAATGGGTTGTAATCAGGGTAAACACATATCAATTAAGTTCGGGAACATGGAAAATTTAAGGGGCCTTTTACCAATAATCATGATTGCAAAACTTGGTAAATGAAACTCCCCTGTTGATTTCTCTGTGGTTAAACTGATTTATTATAAAGATCTCATCATCAAAGTCAAAAGTAAGTGAATAATAAGCATTGAAAGGTCAAGTATCAAGAAGTAATCTGGAAACTCGTGTCATTAGGGAGGGGGAGGCATGCAGCAGCAGCAGAAGCCAAACACAGAACACAGAACTCGGTTTACTGAATGAATGATGCTTTTCAGTAACGGATAAGTTACATATCCATTGTATTAAAAGTATGAAACATTAATGTCATCAACAACAACCTAAAGCTCTGTAAATTGATTAAATGACACAATTTATGAAGGTCCCGATGGGTGAAAAGGGCAGTTGGAACCGTTTTCTCAGAAGATATTTTGTGAGTTGCTACCAACTACCACCTCCTGTAAGTTGGAGAATTAATGGAAGCATCTCTAACTTCACGAAAATAAATTCGTTATTTTATTTTTTTTTAATTTCTTTAGTTGTGTGAGAGACCAGTGGAGATTGGTTTTACTTTGCGAAAACAGTACTTTATAGGGAAGGCCTGTTCATAGTAGGAATAGGAATTATCATATAATTAACTAGTTAATTAGTTCAACATGGTATAATTTGCTTTATGTGCTTGAAATTTGCTTCCAAAAATTTAAAATATAAACACAAAGAATGTTATAAATCACTACTTGTCTTGAAAGTTTAAATGAAGAGCTAGATTTTATTATTTATACTATTTCTTAACAGATCGAAGTGACAACCAGTCTTCCCCATTACAAGTCTCCATCCCAAGAATGTTCCTCTGCTCGATCGAAGCACTTTTGCCTCTCATGAATTCAAAGAGTTCTGTATTTCTTGTTCGCATGATAAAGAGAGTAGACTGCCTATGTGATATGGCAAATCAGTAGAGTAATGTTATTCATTATCTCAACTTCCATCATCTTTTTATCATCCTATAATGTAGTATTAGGTGATTGGAAATTATTTATTATATTTCACTTGTAAACTTATCATTTAATGCCACATCATGAGATGATAAGAGAATGATGAGAGTTAGGATGATGAATAGAAAAAATCTATTCATAATTTCTCTGATATAAATGGAGAAGACAATGATGTATACTGATGATTTGCATAATTTCTTATATTTTATTACTTCTTAACTTTAAATTTTAGTCTAATTTTATTTATTTTTATTAATTTTAGACTTCATTATTGTTATTAAATTTTATTTCAGATTTTAAAAAAAAATAAGATTCAAATTTTATAACCCACTCGTCTAAAGATTCTCATATTTAAATGAAAATTTATTAGAATAGAAGAGACGTGAAGCAGCTAGAGAGATTGGGCCTTAGATGAATAGACACGTAAAATAAAGTTATTTTTAATCTTAATCTTAGCTCTTGGACGTGGAAAAGCAGCAGGAGGTTTGACTTGGTAAAAAGAATTCAATGTTTGACTTGGCTTTTGGCATTTGCATGCGTGGGACACGAGATTCAAAATGGCTAAGACGAATTGGATTGGCTGGGATTCAAAATTAATTTTGATTTTGGACGCATTCGGCAATTGCACTCGAGTAGTAGTTTTTTGAGGATTGCTCTTTCCGGTTTTGACGCACACACAAAAACAATTTGAATGGGCATTTTCAGAAAATAGAAAAGGTCGTCTGCAGAATGACGAGGGAGTAACGAAAAAAAAAAGAAGACAGAATCGAGATGCACAAACAAACGAAAAAGCGGGATTCTTTCTAGTTTTCGGTTTAGAAGACGCTGAGACTGTGAGCGGACTGCGAGAGCATTTTTTCAGTATTCATTTTCTTCAATTCTTTTTAAAAAAATTATGGTGAATTCGTTTATGTTAAATTTAATTTTTAACATGAACTAAATTTTTTTTATTCTAGAAAAATGATGTAATCTAGTTCCGAACTATGCTTATTTTTTTTATGTTAATTTGAAGTAATTCTCTTCTATATTTGTTTGATTTATTCTGAATTTATTACTTTTAATTAACTGGCCATTAATTAGATGATTTTAAATCTTGTGATTTACTGTCGAAAGAGAGAATTATAGGATAGATCTTGAATATTTCGGCATAGGTAATTATAGAGATCGAAAAACTTGTATGAACCTACGTAGTATTAAAATCATTGATCTTATTGCTTCCTTGCTTTATTAATTTGCATACTATTGTATAAAATGATGAACAAAAATAATTTTCAATTGATTATTGAAAGAGGCTTTTGGATGTTTGTGGAGATTTGCTAACAAACAGAGAGAATTAAATTCAATTGGTTAGATGAGTAAAGCATAGTGATGGATTATGTGAAATCGATTTCCTAGAAGTTTTATTTTTCATTGATTTGATCTTCGAACAATATTTTTCTTTTCCTTTGAGTATTCTCTTTGAATTAATTTTATTTTAATTTGTAATTACAAAAATATTAGTGACTTTTCTAAATAAAGTCAAGATTAGTATAATTTCAATATTTGTCAAAAGTAAGTTACTAATTCCTGATGACGATACTCTTCTCATCAATTTACTATAAAATTACGATATTGTGCACTTACAGTTTTGTACCGATCAAGTATGCTTTGTGAGAACTTTGCATAATTTGGTTGGGTTAGATGCATACTTGAATTTGATCGTAAAATGTTATTGGTGGAGCTTGAAAACGTTGATAAATGGAGGCCAGACTGATATCTTGATCTCTCAAAATTGTTTGTCATCCTTGAACTATAAAATTAGTTTCCTTCATGAACGTTTTTCTCAAATCCAACATGTACGTCTTTTCTAGCTTTTAAATTGGAGTGCAACAAAAGAAGTGGCTCTTTATTAAACATGCAACAGTCTCTTGAGGCATAAATTCAGGAGTGGTTTGAATTTAGAAATGAGTTAAGATGGTTTATAAATAGTAGAATAAAAATTGAATTATTTATTATATTTTATGTGAAAATTTGAAAAAATTGTTTTGAAATTTAAAAAAATTCAATTGTTTATTATATTTTATGTAGAAATTTAAAAAAATTATAATGATGAGTTGAAATTAATTTATGTGAGTTTTGAATGCAAACGAATCATATTAATGAAGCAAATAATAGTACATGAAGTCATTTTTTAAAGAGTGATGCTAGTGTATCGCTCAACTTTGACGGCAAGGCGTGCCTACTAGTATAAATCGATCTACATTTTTTTTCTTTTTCATATTTTTTTAAATATTTTAAAAAAAAATTAAAAAAAATACGCCAATACACTAAAAGTCAATTCATTAACCACTAATACAAAATGAGGAGGCAAACTTCTTGGACATACTAACATTTTCCTTTTTTAAAACAATTATTTATGGTCTATATATATATATATATATATGACCGTAATCAATCCGTCATCCTCATTCAAAACTTTTAAGATAGACGGTACTCCTAATTTTTTTTTTTCAAGATGGGATATTGGGTTTGATAAGATTTTAGTGGATATAAAGCGGTTCGCGTGGGTAGGGAAGACAGAGAAGTATCGTAAGCATGACATATTTGCTAGTGGCATGATTATTTGGTGTTATATAATATATTACATCCCCGATCTAATGAGACGTGTAATTATTATGGATTCTTTGATATAATTCGTAAAAGTTTTATATTGAAAAAATAGTTTGGCCTGAAGTATTGATCAAATTAATTGCTGCTCTCCTTAAGACCATAATTGAATCATTTTATATAAAGTGGTGAACTCACACATTGGCTACCTGAAAATGAACTTTATAAGTAATTAGCGCACTTTCCTCCGTTCATTACGTATGGTATTAAAATCATAATAAATGTAAAATTGGTGTAGTGCATGATGTGACTCTCGAAGACAGAGCGTAACGCTTTAGTCCTCCCCTATTAATGATTCAAGAAAAATGCTAATCACATGTGCTTCAACTAAAAAAAAGATTCAAACTTTTCTAGAACCACTTATAAAGCCTTAACTTTATCTTATACTTATAAAGAACTAATGTGAGACTTGACCCTCATGATCACATTTATAACCTACACTATGAGTGGCTAATTCATATTCCTAATGTGAGACTCATACGCTACAATAATAATGTCACAGAGTTTTATTACATAAGGGAAGAAAGTGTACGAAATTATATCATTGCACAAGCTAAGCATGCTTGAAAACTTGAATGTGACCATGCTTGCGGACCAAATAATAGGAGCCGTTTGAATAGTAAGATGAAATCATCTTATCTCATTTAATTTTAATTAATAATCTTAATTCGTTTCATTTCATTATCTTATTATCCAAACCATCCTAATCATATTCAATATGATGGATGTCATTTCACTACTCGTACATCTGCTAAAGAAGAAAATGACAGTCTAGGCCCAAGCTTCTTCGTTCTGTGGGCAGATACCGTATACAACGGGCCCAAACATCCAATCGGCCCATATTTATTCTGAGAATTAATAAAGCCGACTTTGTTTATTATTGCCAAAATTATTATTTGAGCATTTTTCAAATCTGTTACGCGAATTATAAAGAAATGCCTATTCCGATCAAATAAATCCAAAAAGCGAATTTAATTCATAGTTGTAGATCGATTCAACCTGCACCCACCCAAAATGCAAATCTTAGCCCCTGCCTTGCGAATTCTGGACCCCCTATTATTCCAATTCAGTCTGTTTTTTTAAATAATTTTCCGATCAACTTTCATTCTCGAAACACAAGATTATAAGCTCAACACATCATGAACAACGAACCCTTTTCGGGCTTCGATTATAATATAAAGATATACAGAAGCAAGGAAATTGGAATTCATGTACAGATGAGCTTCGAGAAAAAGACATTTTTTTTTTTTTGTAATAAAAAAAAAGGGGGGAAATTTAAGCAGAGAAGAAACCAGTAGAAGCAGCAAGACTAATCTGGGTTCTGGGCTCCCGAACCCAGTCAGGAAGCTCCAATTTCCCCAGTCCAGCAATCTTCATCTTGAGGCTCCGAGCCAAGACAGAAGCACAAGAAGACATGTCAATCTCAAACCCACTTTCAGCACCGCCAGCTTGCCTTGCATTCTTCACCCTCCTCTCATACTCCTCCGCCACCAACATAGCAATATCCGACATCTCCGACTCTTGATTTTTGAGACGCTTTTGGGTAAAACAAAAAAAACCTGAAGTCGGTTTGTACTTTCTAGTATCTCACTTCTTTGATTGAAACCTTGATGGAGAGGAACATCAACTGGGAGTCGTATTTAAAGGAGAAAGAAGAAAGAGTGAGTGGCAGGCTCACAGTTTTGGATAAGATTGAAGGCTCCTGCTGTTTTTTTTTTTAATATTATTTTGTTGCTGTAGTTGGTGGTTTTGGTACCTGAACGTGGTTTAGAGCTTCCTGGGTCCTGTGAACATGTCGTAGGCCGAACGTTGAAAAAAAAAATGCAATAAAATGGAAGGCGGTTTGCTAGCAAAAATTCATTATTTTAATTCTCATTATTCTTTTAATAAGACGTGGTTCTAAATAATTAAGTATTATTTATTATATTTTACTAATTATTTAATATTATATTATAAAATAATAAGATAATGATGAGAAAATAAATTATAAATAAATTTTTTATTTTATCAAAAAACTCCTAAACCCTTAAAATAATGAAAATCATTGGAAAATCGTTAACGAAACAAAAATAAATAAATATAAGTTTATTCTAAGCATATCTCATCAGGATTCTCTATTATTTATTCTGAGGAAACATTGCAGGTGTCTGCCCTTCGAATGTTCCTTCTCAATCATCATCCCCAATTTTTTTTGTGCTTCCCACCATGTATCCAGTCAGTTCAAGCTTTTAAACACAAGTTTTAGGTACGTAAATTTAGAGCTGATTTAAATTTAGAGATGAGATTATTTTAAAAATATATTATTAAAATATTAATTTTTAATAATAATATTATTTAAAAATTTAAAAAAATTATAATAATAAAATAAAATAAAATAAGATAAAATACTTTTTGAATTCAAACGAAGCCACGAAGTGTCGTGCAAGTTCTTTGCAAAATAAAAATAATACATTCTACCATAAAAATATTTTTTTTTTATGTTAGAGACTAATTTTTTTTAATGAAGAAAGACTTGCACCTAATACTTATTCAATCAACAATTTTATTTGTAAGTAATACCGATTCAACCTCGTAAATGTTTTAGGACGTGTCTTACATACGTCAGTGTTTAGGCACAAGGACATCATCAAGTGTTTTCTCTTTTATTACTCATATTAATTGGAATTTTTATTTCCAAATGATAATTATATTCAGAAGAGTATAATAAAAATATATATATATATATATAAATTTAAATCGATTTTGGATCATTACGATTTCTAGGAATCGGAACTCCGTACTGAAATCGATTCGGTCGGTCTTTTGTGTTTTTGATTTTTTCAGTACAGATGTTTGTTAATCTGTAGTTTCCCATAAAAAAAAAAAAAAAAAAAGAATAATCCAAAGTGGTTCAGGTTTGAATATATGATAATTTTATAATTAGATACATAATAATTTAGTTATTTTCAAACTAAATTAGTATAGTTTGGTCGGTGAGAAACCACCGAGAGGCAATTGTCAGTACCTTTCCGTTGTCAGTGGCCGCCCATCATCATATTTCAAGGGGCCACATGTTGTGTGCTCTTGGCCCCTTGGGTGCTACCACTTGGTATAAGGCGGTAGCTTTCTCGAAACCCACCAAGGACACACGTCAGCGTTTGAGAAATTATACAATTAAGGTTTCATTTATTTTTATAGACGAAGTAAAAATTAAAAATTAAATAAAATATTATTAAAATATTTTTTATTTAAAAATTTAAAAAAATAAAATTATTTATTTTATTTTATACGGAAAATGAAAAGTTATAAATAAGGTAAAAATAATTGTGAAAATAAATAAAATCCAAATTTGGCCCAGAGAATATTTTCTTCCGTTTTTTCTTCCTTAAAAGAAAGATCTAGAAAATGGGTCTTTTTTCATGAGTTTGCCAAACCCATTATTATCGAGGAAAAGCTATCCAAGCGAGAGAAATACTCTACCACAAAGAATATTGCATGACGGTAGCATTCGTATAACCTGCCGTTAGAGCATTCACAATAGCTCAGGTAAAATATATTTTTATGTAAAATATAAAAAAATTGATCAAAAGACCTATTTAATAGATTTTGTATTTTGATCTTTATTTTATATTTTACTATAGTAATTCTTTAGATATAGAAAATATTGTTCACAATTCTAAAATATTTTTAATTATTTTTTCTCTCCATAATTTCATTGGTAATTAGAAGAAATATTTTAAATTAATAAAAAATATTAAAAAAACGTCTATTTAAATGATATAAAGAAGAAATATATAAGCTGATGTATGACATATTGTAAAAATCAGTATGTAAAATAAAAAAGTAGATTTTGATTATGTATTTTAAAAGATATGATAAATGAACTATTGAGAATGCTCTTAATGGCTTATGTATAATATAAAAAATATAAATTATTTAAAGAATTGTTTATAAAATAAATTTAATCTGATTATGTAAAAGAACATGTAAAATACATGTAAAATACAAATTGCTACAGTAACTCGTTACATGTAACATCATCCTTCAAACAAGTTTTTTATTATTTATACTTCATTTACTCTCTCATTTTCTTTTACTTTTACGTTTCAATACAAATTCTTTTTATAGTTCATCATTTAAAACCTCTTTTATTTTTTTTTCTAAAAAATATATTAGAAATATTATTTATCCAATTTTTTCATATTTTGATTTTATTTTTAATTTTTATTTGACTTATATATTTTTATTTTGTGTGTATAGGACCTAATTACATTACATTGTATATAATAATATATTGCAAATAAAAAATATATATATGGATATTACAAATTTATTGGTAGAAATGAAATGTTTAAAAAAACTAAAAAAAATATTATTTAAATTATATAAAGAAAAAATATATAAACTGATGTATAATATATTATAAAAATTAATACGTAAAATAAAAAAAAATAAAAAAATTAATGATATATTTTAAAAGATAAGATAAAAGAACCATTGCAAATGCTCGTTCTTCTTGGTGGTAATTACATTTACCTGTTTTCTTACCCACACTGAAGGGAAAGTAATAGTAAATACTAATAGTAACAGTGAGAGTTTCAGAAACTTCTTCATCCACTAGTGGTTTTACACGAGACTGATTGAACAGAGCCTTTGAGACTTTCTCAATAACTGCTAAAAGCTTTTTGTCAGCCAAGACTCCAAGGCCCCAAAAGCAGGGACTGATTCACCGTATTACAGGGCCAGTCTATCTCTGCGTCATGTTATTCTTGCCAACATGAAATATAAGCTTTGATTTCATAAGAGACCAAGTGCTTTCAGCTGCTGAACATGCTCCGGCGGGAGGGGCGGGGGAGACCAATCAGATCCTGTCATCTCACCATCAATGTCCTCAACCACATATTCCTGGTAAAGAAAAGTAAACCAATTTCACATCCAGGACCGAATAATCTTGTAATGATTTGTGATTAGAATAGTTAAAAATATGAACATAAAAGTTGCATGACTATCTACAGAAACATATTTTGAAACTCGGAAGGCAATTCGGGGGGAAAAAAGACCTCAGATATAACCCTCTGCAGTCACTAAAGAAAGACGATCTCACAAAATGAATTGGTATGCTGCCAGGTCCAGAGAGGCAGAGATATCTGATATGCCTACCATGCTAAAGTTTAAGATGGATGTTCTTTCAAACACAGGTGTTCTAATGCCAACACCTCCAATACGATCCAAAAACTAAATCTCTATAAATAATCCAGTCCTAAAGGGTTGATTCTTCAACAAAACTATTACTCATTGATGAAATGGTGGTCGCTTTCTGTGCAGCTATGAATTGTGAAGCTAGCAGTTTGAGTTGTTGAGTAGTGCACCACCAAACCGTTTGAGTATATCATCATATAACAAAGGTAGAGAAAGAAACTGAATATAGGTCACTGTACTCACCTTTGTTAGCATCCTCTTCGCTAGTATGTGATAATGCCGCTGCCAAATTCGTTGCCCTACCATTGTGGCCACCAAAACACTGTAGAATATTCCAATCACAGTAAAAAGTCCCAGAAAAATCAAAACCATTACAAATAACAACGGTACCCCTGCTTCACCAGCACCTCCTAAGCAACCACATTCACTTATCATCCCAGCGCAACTTTCGGAGCATGTAGTGCAGTCAGTCCACATACAGAGAGTACCAGGTAAGTGACAGTCTGCACACAGTCTGCAACAGCATAATGGAAATATCATCACCACACTCATTATTATTGATATGAATTTTTCATATTTTACGTAGACAAGCACACCATATAGCTTATTATTAAACAAAAACCAAATGATTTTCTCATGTACAGATATTAATGTGTAATATTTTTGTATGGTTCAACCTAAAATAACTCCAGAACAAAACATTCACCAGATTTCCTGATGACTAATGCCAGATATATATTATAATACAAGAGGCAGCACAAAGGCAGATCAAAGGTGTCTCCAAAAATTGCAGCCTACTTGCGCTGAATGGCGAAGTCAACAAATGGTGATGCTAAGATATGATTGAGATGCATAAGCTAACATGCTAAGGATCATACGATTCATACCATAGCAGAGCTGCCACTGCATGAGCAGCAAGAATACATGTCCACATCAACAAAAATAGAAGGGCATTACTCACGGTGGAATTACAATGTGTGCAGGGAATATATCTCAGAATTGAAAACACCACTTTAGACAGGTGTGTGTTGGGGGAAACAATGGCATGCATATTTGCACTAGCAAGCAAGCGTCTCATGAAACCCATGAAGTACTAAAAGGATTCTGGCATTTAACTTGGTCCCATTGCTCTTACATATCACACAGGTATAATTGAAAGCACAGACAAATAATTAATAAAATAGAATATACTCAAAAGAATCAATTTGGTAGTAACGATAATGACAGCCACAACCAGACAGTAAGACTTGAACCATCAGAGCAATTGCACCAATGATTCAACAATATATGCAACAGAATCATACCCTGGATGACAGCAACAAAGACATAATTCTCGACAAGGCTGAGCCAAATCATTGCGAACCCTTCGATCATAGCAAGTTATAAAGCACCCAGACAGCCCAAGCAGTGCAAAAAACAATAGAGCACCTGTACTCATCAATGAACATATTAACAACACTAGAAACAGCAGTGATATCTGGTTCGTAAGGTGTAATGACAGTCGATACATATAGCTTTGAGTCATTAGTGTCTCCAACCATCAAAGACAAACTGTACTTAATTATCATCATCCATTTCCGAAGCTAAAATATGTCCAAAGATTATAGTCGTAAGGAATTTCACCAGTCATCAACTGCTGACAAATGCCAATTCCTGCACCACCACTCTGCTGCCCCCCGTCATTTTCTTATCAGAAAGACAAAGTTTGGGTATTGTACTGTCATAATTGGTTGTCATAAAATCGACCACCCTTTGGATATTTTTTTCTAGTTAAAACACTAAAAACTTTATTCAATACACAGGAAACTTAACACTCTGCATGAAAATCATCCCAATATGTTCCACAGGCACGTAACATTATATGTGTTGCTTAAAACCCTAAATAAATGTAAATGGCCCCACAACAATCTATGAAGAACGCAATATGCATATAATAGGTGACCCAAAACAAGAATCACACAAAAGAATTTACGAGGAAAATATGCTGACTAACACTGTCTACACCAAACATACTTCTGTAAGCATTTTAACAACTGGTAGTTGGGCTCTAAAAATTTTACCACAAATGTAATAGAAACTAAGCTCACTATCAAAACCCCAAGCAAGATGAAGCCAGAACTGCTGGTAACCATCTATCAAATATACCAAATACGTGAGTGAAGCAATCACCTGCAAAGAATAAACATAAAGACAAAGTAACAGAAATATCAATAACCAATTTATCAAAAACTAAAGAAGCAAGAACACAACTAAAAGTAGAGAAAAAATGGCGTACAAGCTGCACAGACAGAAATATAAATATTATATCTCTAGTCACAAAGAACCGAAACTTCAAGGTTCGCCATTTCCTATCAGCGGCAACATGAACTCTCAAATGGTAAGGGGCCTTGCAGGTTGTGCAATGAGAAAAAGCAAACCCTTCCTGCAGACGTTAACGTAAGATGTAGAGAAATTTAAAAAGAAAATGATAGAATACAAGAGGAATATCAGAATAAAGGTTACAGTAATTTGGGTTAACCAACAGATTTTGCAAACATCATCAAAAGCCTGCCTCCAATGTGATCATCTAAGTGTAGCAAGTGCATCCATTGTGAAATTTTCAATTCATGCATGTCAAAATATAATTTGTGTGTGTCTATGCACACGTCACTGGGATTGAGCTTGTCAACATAGTCGTTGAGGTCCACTTTAGTTAGTAACAAAGACTACCGAGAAAAGTTCAAATTATCAGTTTCTTAATATATTTCACAAGCACCCTGTCACATTTATTTTTTTTTATAAGTAAAAGATGTATATGTGGTAGCACCCTGTCACATTTGTATGCACCCCAATGACACGATCTGGTTCACAACTTTTCATCTCGCCTTAGTAATGGTGACTTTCTCAAATTTCACATAAAAATATAGTCATTCTTTCACGTACAATAAAACCCTAAATGTCTGCCACTGCAATTTTAAGGGGAAAACGCCTTCAAATCCAAAAACAACAGACATTGCATACTCAAGCTGTAAAAGAAATGGAGCAGATGCATAATTAAACGCTTCTAACTAGCAAAAAAAATTAAAAAAAAAAAAAAAAAGAATAAAAGAAACCACTTTTGCTTTGTGACTTTTCTTCTGTGTCGGTACCTTCAAGCATTTTATTTCTCTAATTTATAATGAGTATACTTATCCTTCAAAGTAAAATAAAAACCATGCATGTCTGCCAGTGCAATTTTACAAGGGCAAATGTGTCTAAAACAAACACTGCAAACTCAAACTATAAAAAAACTGAACAGATGAATACCCCTTTTCACAAGCTAAAATAAATAATAGAAGATGGATAAGAATAAAAACATCTAAGATCCATTTTGTTGAAAATGTTATTAAATAGACAAAAGCTCCAACTTAAGCACCAGACTATGAGCAATGCAGAATTACAAATAAATGCAATATTAGACAACTGACAGAGTACATACTATAAAACATCTTAGACTTTGATCAATGTAAAGTGATTGAATGGTGAAAGAGACTCAAAACTGGATTTCAGTAACTAAGTCAGATTACAAGTATGAGCCTCACATAACATGATCCAACATATTAGCTATGAAGATGGAGATGGCACCCATACCCTTACAGCTCGCCAATGATCCAAACATTCCCGGTGTACATATTTTGATGTCCCTTTGCACTTGCAAGGAGCTATAAAATCCCTACCTGAGTGGAGAGAGAGAGCACAAGCTGATAAGCCCAAATTGTTGAACTCAACTCTTAAATATACTTTTAGTGGTCAAGGAAAAATGGAAAAATAACAGCATTATTGGCCAATCACCCTACACAAAGGCTGCATTATTGATATGGAAACAGCAAAATCAGCCCAGTTCTTTCTTGTCACCGAATAACATAAATCAAGAAGGTTCATAGAGAACTAGCCGTATTGTTTTCTTGGTTATAACCTTTCTAGGTGATATTTTGTGCGAGTGCTGAGACATTAAGAGCAGGTAGTTGGTTGCCTTACGAGGAACCATAACCTTCCAACTCTCATATTATTAAGTTCCTAAACTTGCTGCACTCAATGGCTTCCAAATTTTCGTATTAATCATTGTCTTTGCCAGGTGAATGCAGTTGTTGCATTAGTTCACTTAATTTTACATTTTTGTAAGAATCTTACAAAACTGTAAAGCATGAGAATGCCAACTTCGACGCAGTTCCTCGAGCAAAACACGGTAAAATATTATCGCCGAGTAACAATTTGCAAAGGAGGTTGTATCAGATTGACACCTTTTCTCCCTCAATTCATTTTCATGTTAGAAACTCAGGAGAAAAATAATAATAAAGACAAAAATTTTAAAACTCGGTGTTACACGTGAGCCTTGTACAATTCATTAACTTAGTTGACCTAAATTTCTAAAACAAATTCTGAAAACCAATTCTACAGAAAGCATATAATTCAAACTTACACTAATTTACTTACATATAACTTAAATGTTACAGATATGCAACTGAACAGAGGAATTTCGAGCGAAAAATTTGTGACTTGTCGAAATAAAAGGAATTAAATGGGAAGATCACCATCAGTTTCGAGGCAAATTCTGCATTGAATTTGTTCGCCGGGGCCCGCCTCGAGGTCGATATCGCTGGGCTTGGCCATCGGCGGCGGAGACATGAGAGGCGAAGAGTCCGAGCGATCCGCCATTGAATTGCGAGATAGAGAGAGAGCTGTTGAGAAAATTCCGGAGAATGAGTCCAGAACTATGAATTCAAAAGAAGAACCCTAATTCCTGACTATCGCTTGCTCTCTATCACTCTGTGTGTTTGTGTGTCTTGGTCCCGGTCCGATAGGAAATTCAACAGCGGTGACTCGGGGAAACGAAGAAACAAAAGTCTCTCCAATGGTGATTGCTAGTGGCTAGTAAAAATTACAGAATTTTCGAGTTTGGATCGCAGCTTTTCCCCGTTTGACTACTGCGTCCCTTCACTCGAACTTTTTGGTCCCTCCTCGACGATTCTTTTCCCCTATAGACAGAGGATGCGAATTTTGTATTTCTGACAGGGGGATGAATGATGCATTGGCTGACATAAATTACAGATAATTGTTCAAACAGAGGATTTCAGTGAATTGAGAGCTCCTCTTCGTCTGAAAGTGAGTCATCGTGCTGACATTTTATGAGTTTGACATAATAAAATCTTTAGGGATTCATTCATGGAATCATGATTACTTTGAGTCGTTGTCAACTACCTCCGCAAGTGTTCAAGAAAAAAACGAAATTACCTCTGAAAAGAAAATAAAAACGAAACAGTCCTATTTATTAATTATTTAATATTGAGAGGAGGATGAAAGTTCCAATAAAAGGAAGGGAATTCCCTGTGTTCAAATGTCATTACGATACAAAATATTTTTAATTTCATAATTTCATTTTTTTTAATTATTATAATTTTTTCAAACTCTCAAATAAAATATAAAAAATAATATTATTTTTTAAAATTTTAAAACAAAAATTATATTCAAATAATTATTTATAATATTTTTATTCAATTTTTTTCTCTCATTTCTCAAAACTCAATAAAATATTTTAATTCAAACTATTTTACGACTACTTACAATATATTAAAATATTCTAAATATCCACACGAGCATTGGAAGCTTATTATCACCCTATAAGGTTGTGACTGTCACAACCTATCTCATGAGTAGAAGCATCGAGCAAATTGCCAAAGAGTTATATTACATATAGCTGCAAACGTTGCTCAATTATTTTAAAAATGAGTATAATTAATTATTTAAAAATTATTTTTTTTATATGAATCTCATATTTTATTTATTTTTTTAAAAACAGTTACACAATTCATGGTTATAAATATCAGCCACTTCAGTGCTTTTAACCAACACCAAAGTCACTAGCCAAGTTGCTGATCAAACTATATTTTAGACATAAAATATTCCTTCCCAATAAATCTTCATCGCACAGCAAACAGAAATTGCAGAAAAATCCACACCATTCCGAAAAAAAGTTGACTTCTCCCATACAAGTGTTCCCACTTTAGGGTGTAAAAATCTACACCATTCCGAGAAAATCCACAAACAAGTGTTCCCACTGTAGGGTGCAAAAGTCTGTAGGTAAATATAATAAGAATCGATCAAGATAAATATATCCCAATGAAAACTAGAGAGCTTGCTATTTTAATAGAATAACAATTAAAATTAAAATTAAAGTAAATGTAAATGTCAAAATCAATATTTTAATAGAATAATGATAAATTTAGAGAGTTTGTTATTTAGTTTTTTAAGAGCATCCACATCCGAATGACCAAAATTTCTCTTAAATTTTAGCTAAAAGTCATCTTTTCCTAAATTATTTTCTTAAATTTTACTTATCTTTCTAAAATCGCCTACATCCTACTTTCTATTCTTTCTCTATTATGTTAAAATAATTTTTCGCTAATCTTTTTTCTTTTTCTCACTTCCTTTTACAACATTAATTATTCACTCTTTTATCATTTTCCTTCTTTTTGAATTATTACTCTTTAGCGAATATTTTAAATAAAAATTTAAAATACTTTTTGCAAGAACAATAATATTTTCAAAATTATTATGTTTTTTAGAATAATATAATTTCTTTTTTTCAAAATTCATTTTTTCCAACAATAATATTTTGTAGCGGTTAAATTTTAAAAATTAGTAGGGAATTGAAATCGTACATAGCGCTGTAAAAATGTGTTTATTAATAAAAATTAGTAACAAAAATAAGAAAATTTCATTTCTATGATATTATTTTTAATTTTGAAAAAAGAGTGGGAATAATAAATACATCTAAATGTATTATTAAATTTGGAATACAAAAATCAAAGAGAAATTATACTTACAGTCGTGAGTATGCAAGTATCGTGTAGTCGTTTTGAAAAAAATGAATAAATATAAGACCCATATGAAAATAAATTAATTTTTTAATAGTGGACCTCACTCTTTTTAAAAGTAACTGCACGGCATTTACGCATTCTACGATTATATGTAACATTACTCAAAATCAAAAAAATAGTTTAAGACTTGTAGGTACAAATCCTAAAACCAAAAGTTAGTGTAGGGAATCCGATGTAGCCCAAATTTCTTTCATTTTTATTTTCAAAATTTGAAGAAATAAAGATGAAATCATCTGCATTGGAGTAGTTAAATACTAGTGACTTCAATTATAAGTTATAGTATTTTTAAGTATTTTTTCATATTTGAAGATATATTATTCATCTTTAAAAGTAATATTTTATTCAAAAATATCAAATCCAAATACTTTAATATTTTATATGTTTTATTATGTGTTTATTGAATAATTAGGTTGAGGAAACAAATTAATTCTAAAATAATAATTTAAGTAAAAATAAAATTATTAATTAACATATAATTAGTGTAGGAAAATTTGTTTAAAATAATATTATTAAGAAATTAATATTATATTATTATTTTGACTAATCTAATATAAAATTATGACTTTAAGAGTTTCGAATTTATGAAAAATATATATTTTTAACTAAATTTTAGAGATGATTTTAATAGAGTGAATGCTAATATTCTAAGCGGATGCTAGTGCTATAAACAGTAGTCAGTTAAATTTATAAAAATGAATTTCTTAATTAAAAGTTGGACAAATTTAAGATAGCCACTGCTAGTACTATTGCTTTTAACTTATTTTGTCATATTTCATGGGGCTGGCTGCTGCCGTATTGTTGTCATTGGAGTAGGCCGTCTACTCAAAAGTGAGGTGGACGGAGTCACGGACGATTGGATTCGAGACACTCAGATCTATCATCTAAAACAAATGAGAATCGATGTCTGAGCCCGGGTTCGAACCGGGGACCTCTAGTGTGTGAGACTAGCGTGATAACCAACTACACCACCCAGACGTTGATATTAGCTCCTCCTTCACAACTTTTGTCCCTTTGAATAAAACGCAGCTCCTCCTCGGATAAATATATTTCTTTATATATAATTAGACTAGAAGTTTCAAATGAATAATTATTACAAAAAATTATACTATTAAAAATAAAGAAGAATGGAAATAGTTTTCATAATAAAGAATATGATAAAGAACAAGAAGAATGTTCAACTTTAACTATAAAAGATGAAACAGATAATTTCATTAATACCCTTGAAAAGATAAATTTTCAAAAATGGTATACTGAGATAACAATAGATTTTATAATACATGTTTAAAAATGAGAATATTTTTATAAAGTAATTTTATTTTATAAGAATATTTCTTATTTTAAAACATAATTATGTAAAATATTATAAAAAAAATTACCTGTGTTTATCATTTCTTAATTGAGATATTTTTCTTTGATTCTAGCAATTTTTTTTGCTGAAATATAAAGAGACGTTTTATAACTATAAATAATTTTTATAAAAATAAACTCATAAATTAAAGTGATTTTATATTATAAGTTAAATCTATTTTTCAATAAAATTGACTTTATAATTTTACGTATCACATCAAATCACGTCAGTTTTAAATTTACTTTTATGCAATATCTATGTGGCTAAATTATTTTTCAAATATAAAAAAAAAAAATTGAATGAGAAAATAGAAAAATGATTGGGTTAATTACACTTTGCCCCCTCGAACTTTCACTTAATTCATAATGTATCTCCGAAATTAATAATTGCATCAAAGTGGACCCTTGAACTTTCAAAATTTTCCAATCCGGCCCTTCCGTTTACTAGCAGCGTCAAATCTAACGAAAACTCTCTACACGTACTGGCTACTGCTCATGTGCATAACATTCATTGCAAAGATATAATTTTCATCTAATTTATTATCATTGACCATATAAAATATAAAATAATACCGGCTTTTAACTAATAATAAATCACAAATCATTAAATAAATTTTTTTAATAATTTATATATAGTTAATGAATATCAAAGAATTTCATTGTGTACATAGATTATTTATACTTGCTTGTAACTTAGGTATAAATTTTTTTTATATATGATTAATGATTAATTATTAATTGATAGCATATATTATTTTATATTTTATATGGTTAATGATAGTAAATTAATTGAAAATTACATCTTTGTAGTGAATTCTCATTAGATTTGACGCTGCTGGTAGACTGAATGGGGGATTGAAAACTTTTGAAAGTTCGAGAGTCCACTTTGATGCAATTATTAGTTTCGAATGTATATTGTGAATTGAGTAAAAATTCGAGACGGCAAAATGTAATTAACTCAAAATTATTTGTATTAACAGGATATATAAGTTTTTTACAATCATTTTATAAAAAGAAAATTTATATTATCAAGCTGTTATACATAACATATTTAGTAAAATATTTATATGACATAATTTAATTTGTAATGATGTGAATAATATATTCTGCGTGTTAGAAATACTATATGAAAGTATACAGCGAAAACAATATTACCTTGTTGGTAAATCGTAGATCTAGTGCGGTTGTTCTACGGATTCTCTAGCATTGTTCATCCACAATCTTCACATCGATGGCGAAGTGTGCTACGTGGTAATACCAAAGCAACACTCATAAATTTCACAGCCTAGATGTCGTGACTAAAGAGAATACTTTTAAGAAAGAGATTATTTGAGATGCAAGTGTGTCATCCAAAGGGGAGAGGGGCTATGTAAATAGTCATTCTAAACGTAACCTCCAAGGTCATTAAGCGCCGGCCATCAAGTCTCATGAATTAGCCCACTTCATAATCCTCAAGATAAGGGGAAGGGGTGTCCACTATGGGTGTCCCTTTCTTACATCTCCCATTCGCACATAGTAGGCAAGACCTTAGGTTTGTATCTCTCAATATATTATCAATATTGTTCATAATGACAAATAGGTTGTACGACCATCGAGCACAACTATAAAAGAAAAATGGCAGCACTATATCAAATCTCTCGAAGAGAAGACCAGCATAGCAACATCCCTAAAAGTGTTTCGTTATGCCCATACTCATTTGGTCACATTAGACTATGCATTCCTAATCCCTCTTGAGTCTGAATGACTCAGAGTAATATTCAATGTCCATAAAACATAATATACTCACATTTATGTCGTAACTTCCAAGATGCAACATAACTTGTCTACAGTGAGTACACACCAATATTGATGTGTTACCAAATAATCTTCCATTTTTCCTTATTTCATTTAGTTTCAGTTTAGTTGTTTTCTCAGTAATTTTTCTTGAGATCGTATCATTCATGGTCATAGATAACATGCCAAAGTAGTAGACACTAAAACATCAACCTCGTAAACTAGTCAAAAGTCTCCTAAGGGCATAAATAAATTAAAGTCATCAATTATGACTTACAAGACTCACAAAGTGAGAAAGCAGGGATCGATTCACTCACATTGTCGCAAAAGCACATATACATGTTACAGTGGAGTTATCTTTCCAAAGAAATAGCGTATATCTAGTCTCAATTCACTGTACAGATCTTAGTCTAGCCTCTATCTCAGCGCCTAATCCGAATCCCTCTATTTGCTCGCTATCAGAAGCGCCAAATAGGTTTTCGCATCTGGCTAAACCACATGCTACATAGATTGTGGGTAACCAAGCACAATCATTTTAAATATGATGGATCTCATCTTAGCTCTCACTAAAACAATATATCTTTTGTGTCTCACAACTTGTCCATAAAACTTGTCCTTTTCTGGACAAGTTCTGAATGATACATTGTCTCATTTTTGCTCGCTACTCCTTTATAGCGCCAAAGGCGATCGCTCGTGTGAGTGAGCCGATCTAAACCTGTCGATTTACCTTTTTTACCATTACTTCCAAATTTATGGTGAATGTGTGTGCTTATAAAAAATGCTTCAAATCATGCCACATGATCATAGAATACATCAGTATCATGTGCACGCGAGCAATACCATGAGGTAGAGAGAAATCACTTGGTCAACTACAAATTATTAATCACAACTCTCAAGTGGTGTTTAATGACCATTTCTCTCATTGCGCATTCTAATATGTAGTAACTTTTCAAAACATGCTCCTACCAAGAGACTCTGTTTTTACATATAAAAGTCCTTTACTCAACAATGAAGTCAGCGACGACTCATCGCGAATCTCATTTAGGTCAAACTCACAATATAAGCCTTAGATTCTAGTCAGCAAGTCCAACTACAATTTTTAAAAATCTACAAAGTGATTACAAATATCATTCAACAAACTTAAATTGCGACTTTAAGGTTACATATAAACTTCTTGTACTTAACAAAAATATGTGAGATAAGCATAATTTATTTTGCATTAAGGGTAAAGTGATTGAGACCTTTGTCCTCAAAGATAACCATAATAGTCTAGTCATTACTTTTAACGACAATCGCATCACAAACTCACTTAATCAAGTAAGACATATTTACCCTCTAACAAAATCTTATTAGTAACTCTCATGAGCAAACCATAATGGAAACACCAAATAGTATAGGCAAAATTAGATTATTTAGTATTTTCTATCTCATTAATTGTTTATAGATTTTGAACAATAGCTCATAAAAATTGTTTTCTTATACACAGTCTCACGAGACGTAAAGTCTTAGTTACTTTTCACAAACTCATGTCTATCATCTTGTAGTATGGAAAACCTCTTATTATGCAACAATTAATTATCTAAAACAACTAATTTGTCATACCTCTTAGGATGATACTTTTCTAATATTGTCAACAACGTTCAAAGAACTCCATTTTATTCAATAGGTTGTTAATAAAAATGAATAAATACATTGCGTATCTTTGAATAGATGGTTTGTTTAGGCCGTATGTAAATAGCACCAACAACATTCATTCGTTTTTTGTACTAAAATAATATTAAGAATAATCATGCGCTCAAAGTACTTTATGTCTAAATATCACCAAAGCTAAATATCTAATTCTCCTATGATAATAAACTATTTAACTCATTCAATAAAAGTTAAAATAAATATGCGATTAATAACTATCTAAAGACAATTCAATTATTGTCAATAGATAAATTTATAACTCTATCAACTTCACTTTTATTGTGTCAATCAAATCAACAACCCATGTTGGATCATTAAGTGAAGTGAATCTAAGATTCTATATTGAGATTCCTACAATGTGAATTGAATACATTCGGCGGAGCCATAGTACAAATATTTTCTTTTAGTCTCTAAACGACAAAATAATATTGATATATCTCTTCCATGTTATTTATGAAAATCTTTATATTTTATAACTTTTGGGAGTCACTATAACTAGTGGTACACCATCGCTTAAATATATACTCACACTAGTTGAATTACTCCCACTATTTTTTGTGATCTTTTATAAAACATAAAAATAAAAATATTAATATTAAGGTGATGTGGAATGAAACTAAGGTAATATAGAATGAAACGTTCATTCTAGAAAACAAGTGTTACTCAAATCCACAATTTCCTACCCTAGCTGAAAATATGAGTAGTTTTCCTGACTCAACCAAAAAATGATCAAGCTTAGATCTTTTAGATTTTTAATAAAATTCATGTTTGCACAAAATAGTCATTCAGCATTTCTTAATGGCGAATGAACTTGATCTAAACACTACAAATCAGAATTAAAGCCGCAACTCCATATTACATCAATCCAAGTGTGATGTAATAACTGTTTCGTGCCATGATTCATTTATAACTCTATTCCCAGCAAGTCATTAAACTGCAAGATAATTGTTCTTATCATATAACTTATACGATTGCGATTTGAAAAAATATATTTTCCTTAAAAAAAATTTGAATCGCATTTATATGATGAAACAATATTTTTATTATCTAAGTCCTTAGTGTGCATGTATAGAAACTTTCACATAGAAAATGCTCATTTTTTTTTTAAAATTTTTGACTCTTCCAAATAAAATAGAGATATCATTAGTGAGAAAATATTCAATTTCTTAAGCTTCGCTCTCATCATCCTATGCCTTAATGACACATTTTGGTATACCATCTCTCCACCTGAGAAATAATATCACCGAGTCAATGGGTGACTATCCAACTCCTAAACCTCTAGGAATTCTCACTGACATCATTGTTTTCGATGTGACTTAAATCAAATTAGGTCTAGACTTATGTAATATTGCATTAAAAGAGCTAATAAAAATATCGTTTTGTGCAATAAATGTAGTATGTGACGTTTTAACTGCTAACTAGCGATATATCTAAATTTCTTGCTTACTCAATATTTTTTATATTCTCCAATACACTATAGGAGGGAAAAGAAAAACCTTGCGATAAATAATCTTAGCCTAAAACCTATCTTGTATTAGTGCAACCATGAGCTAAATTTGTAGGCTTAATTAAGTCGTACCTAATTATTCAAACTTTTGTTATAGTTACCATGCAAATTTTTAAGATGTTTGGTATTACATTAGTCTTAAGGGTGCTCCTAAATTTATATATCTTTAAGAACCATTTGTTCCTACTAAATAGAAATAAAATTTTAGTAAGATTACCAGTGCTAATACTACAGGGAGTTGCATTGATAAAACCTTTAAAATGAATGTGCCAATCAATAATATATTTAACACTCTTGTAGACTCGAATTTTAATATCCTTACTTGCCAGACATACTAGCAAGTTTTAGAGGGTATATGCCTATGTGTTAGTTAATCTAAGTTTATTCAAGATTGTAATGCTCAAACTCAACTATAACATCAATTAATATTTGCGTTACAAAAAAAAAACAATGCGAAAATTTCATTATTACCCATAAGATTTTCAAAGGCAAAATAGTAGTTTAGCTCTATCTTATAGTTGATCCATCCAACTTCGATGAAACATGTAGTGCATGTGTCCCACGCACACTTTCAATTTTACTCTAGACGCAGAGATTTATATAATAATGATGGTCTAAGACTATCTAACACTCATAATAATTTTCATTCGTTTCCAACTATTGCTCATGTAGGAGATTAATATGACAATTAAGTCGTATACATAATCTCTGGTCTTTCTTTTCGGTTATCTCAAAGTTACTAACCTATGCGCATTTAACTGCACACACATATAAGAAATTTGTTGCATTAATCTAAGTCAGAACAAAAAATAATTAATACACGTCGCAAGATCGAAAAATCGTTAGCTTCTTAATCATTTCTTGCATCACAATGCCTAATTATTAATTTCTAACTTAATTTTCGTGCAAATTTATCTATTATAAGAGACTAATTTTAAGTCAATCTCAATTATTCTCCCACTAGGTAAGCAATTTACCAAGGTAGTCACATGCAAAAATAATTTTTTCTCAGATCGAAGAATTTCATTTTGAGCAAATTATAAGCATGGACAATACAAACTCGAACTACTTAATCCTCTATTTTATCACATCTAAAAAAAATTTAAAGACTAATTCATAAAATTAGTCTAGAAAATACTAGTGATAAAATAAGCTCATACAATTACATGTAATCACAATACATGTACAAAAATAATCACATCATATTTCATCCAAATAATTATTATTTACAAACAAATAATAATCTAGATAATTTATGACATAAAATAAAATGCCTAACAAATATGACAAAATAATATCATGACAAGCATGTACTCAATAATTATAATCATGCAAAAAACTAATTTCAGAAATATAAATATTTTATATCACAATTATATGCTGAATTAATAAATAAAATCGACAAGCACACTAACAATAAGCTCTAGCCAAATGGTTGAACTTATAGCCCTTGTGTGTGAGGACTTAGATTTGAAACATCACTCAAGCATTTTGTCAAAAACTTGTGCCACTGATCTTGGATAGCCACTAGGCTGCACCCTCTTGGGTGCCCAGCTGCAGAGCAGGCCTGTGCCTGTTGGGCTCATAGCCCAGTCCACTAGCACCCTTAATAGGATATGATACGGGTCGGATTTTTAAAAAATAGGTTTTCAACCCAAAGATAATTCAAACCAAATTGTTTTTTTTAATTAAAACAGATGAATTTTGTAAAAACAAATTTACATGGGCCAGCCGAAGCTTGATTTAAAAAAGATCAAACCCAACCATTTGAGTCGAGACCAATTCAACATATAAAAAAAAATTCTCAGCTCAAACGAGATTTTTTTTCCCAGCCACCGCCACCCTATCAGCCACACCATGGGGCTCTCCCATCCATGGCAGGTAGCGTCTTATGGTACTGCTCCTCGTCAGCACCACCTCTTCCCGATAGTCAACGCTAATAACCATGTGTTGAAGAGTCATGCTCCTTGATTGAGCTGAATTATTGCGTATTTTGTACATTTAAAATTAATATATTTTATTTATTTAATTACATTATTATTGGTTTTAGATGAATAAAATGGTTAAGATGAATAAATCCGAGTTATGATTTAAATTGGTTAATAGCATGATTTATGCTTAATTTTATAACTTGTGATTTAATTGGACAATGTTCATTCACATGCACAACATATTTTTGATATTCTATTATTCTTATTTTATTTTATTTCTAGTTTCTATTATTTTATTTCTAATTTCAAATTCAAAGGACTTTAAAGTGGGAAAGACGTTGGAACAACTTAAAAACTTTCAACAAATGTAGGACTCTTCAAATAAGGATAATGATGGAGTCTGAAAGTAATTCGGATCAGAGTCCAAAATGCGTTAGGAGATAAAATGGATACACCCTAGTATTTTAATCATAACTTTCCTCTCAAATATAGGATTGATACAATTATTGATGCGTTGGAAAGCTATCTTAAAGGGCAACAAAGTTGTATTGAATAAGGATTTCCAAATTCAAATTTTTGAAATGCGTATGTGGCTGTCAAGTTGAATCCTAAAATTTAAGCGATTTTGTATGCGGGAATATGAAGACATTAGGGTTTATTTCCTACCTTATTTAAGCATATCATTAACACGAAATTGGGGACTTTTGCAGAGCAAGGCCGTGCATTTGAAGAACTCTTCGAGGGTCCAATTACCGCTCCAGCCGCCTCCTCCATTACCTACCACCTCCATCTCCATTCATTTGGCTTGCTCCTTTATTCCTTACTTTTTATTTAATTTCAGTTTAAAATTTATGGAATATTTTTGAGATATTTGGCTTAGAATTTTGGGCATTTTATTTGCTGTTTATTTATTTCGTGTTATTTATTTTTCTCGTTTCTTTAAGCTTTCAGTGAACAATGATTACAATTGCTATGGATTAATTTTGAGAATTTGTGATTAGAATACAATGATGAACCCTAAAATCTTCATTTTGGAGCTTTTCAATTTTTAGGCTTGATGCGCGACAATGTTTGCCGCATCACCCTAGGTAGGCACAGTGCTCTCATGCGTAGCACTGCACATGACATTGCTAATTGCTGCACCACCCTTGTCGGAGAGACGTGGCAAAGACGTGTGCAACATCATTACACTGTGATCACCTACAATAGAGCACATAGCTCTGCATGCGGCCCTACAAGCGGATCTACCCGTAGCAGATTAACCTGTTGCACCCCCAAGCTGCAGAGTTCTGTGCGCGGTGCTCGCTGCAGCATCGTTGTAGCCTGGAGTTGCACCTTGCCCAGCAGTAATACCTTTGCTACATCACACCGTTCCGTGGGGTCGTAGTACTGGTGAGTGACGTTTTACCTTCTCCAGATCTGCGGTGTAGCATGTAGCAGAACTCGCCATAACCTCGTGTACAAATCCTTTTAATCCAAGTCTACGACACTGCTTAGAGGTGCGCGATTGCAGCACCCTTGGATACATGTCATGTGGGTGCAACCAACCGTCTGGGGCGTGCATCACCTAGGTGTTCTCGCGACACAACACGGTGGTTGCTATGCCGCATGTGAACAGCCACACCAATGCCATGTGCTCCTCTTTGCATGGGTCGCAGTCACTTCCTATGCAACGGCTCTACTACTGCAATGACCACCTTAGGCAGCTCGTGGTTACAAATAATTGGAATAAAAATTCACGTCACAATAAAATATTATGTAAAAGAAATCATTACAAGCAAGACAAAACCATATCGGGAATAACCGATTAGGTTTTGATACCAATGTCAGAAATACTAGATCAAAGAATACAATAGAAACGATATTACTTTGTTGGTAAATCGTAGATCTAGTGCGATTATTCCATGGATTCTCCAGCTTTGTTATTTGTACACGATCTTTACATCGATGGTAGAGTGTGCTATGTGGTAATACCAAAGCAACACTCACAAATTCTACATTTTAGATGCTGTGACTAGAGCGAATACTTTTGAGAGAGATCGATTGTGATGCAAGTGTGTCATCCAAAAGGGGGAGGGCTATGTAAATAACCCTTCTAAGGTTGCGTTTGGTTCAAGACTCAGTTAATCTCAGCTGAATTTAGTTTAATTTTGAACTGAGTCTAACATCTAAACACTCAACTCTCAAATTATTAAACTCATCTCAACTCGAAACCTCCTTACACGTGGGACCCACAACCTTTTTCAACTTCTCATAAAAAGTACTAAACTAATCTTAACACCCAAACACAATTTAAACTCAGTTTAGATGGTCCCACATAGCTCTTTATACTACTTAACTCACTACTATTCATAAAGAACTGAGCTCAACTAAGTTCAACTCAACATTCAAACGTAGCCTAAGCGGAACCCCAGACTGACTATTAAGTAGGGGTGTCAAATCGTGTTAATGGGTCATATTCGTGTCGTGTCAAGGTATGTACATTATATTTAATGGGTCAACACGAATACGACCCGTTAAGGATTTGGTGTCAAAATCACTGTTTTTAATCTCGCACCGTACCGGCCGGTACGACTGATATTTGCTGTACCGGCCATTGGGCCGTTACATGTATCATATACGTTTCTTACCGGCCCAAATACCAGTGGAACCGGCCTCAATTTTGGCATGTACCAGCCTATATTTCGGTCTTCATTTTTTTTTTCATTTTTTCAAACTACAAGCTTACCCCAATTCAGACTAAACTATTTAAAATTTATTTATATATAGATTATTATTTTGGAATATAATTCATATATCTATAATTTATTCATATATCGATTATCCTGAAACGATATACGAAACGGTACCAGTATCGAAATATTTCGTTCCAATGCATTGACCGGTACGGTATTTAAACCATTGGTCAAAACTCCAAACCCGAACACGACACGGTAAGATAACGAATTGACACGACACGACCCGTTAATGAATAAGAAATAAATTGACATAACACGACACGATACGACCTGTTATGTTTCAACCCGTTTAAGTTAATGGGTTGACCATACATGATACGACATGACATAACCCGTTTAACTTGATTGATTTTATATAAATATTTAAATATAAATAATATCTATAAAAAATAAAAAACTAACTACAAATCTGAAATTACAATCCAAACAAATATGATCCACACAATTTGTAATAATATTCATTATTAAAATTATATCCCAAATATAATAAACAAAACATACAATGTAAATATATTAATGTTACAATCCCAAATATAATAAAAAATTAAAAATAAGGATCTAAACAAATTTAGAACTTGAAAAAGGAAGTGAAGTGTCCTCCTTGCCCTTTAGGTCTAAGGGTATAAATGTAAATTTAATTTTCTTAACGGGTCTTAATAGGTTGACCTGTTAGTGACCCGTTAAGCATGATTGCTTAACGGGTCAACCCGTTTTGGCCCAAACCCTTTAAGGTTAAACCCTAATTCGCTTTTATTGTATCATGTTCGTATTGGGTTAACAGGTCATGCCACATATTGCCACCCCTACCATTAAGGGTTAGCCATCAAGTCTCGTGAACTGGTTTGATAATCACTCCATAACCCATAATATAAGGGGAATGCGTGCCCACTATGGGTATCTCTTTATTACACTATGTAATGATTTGAGAAATAAATTAAGATCTGATTTGGTTTCATAAATATATGAAACCATGTCATTCCATTTTATCTCATCTCAATATCCAAATATTATTCAAATATAAATATTTTTCAATTTCAAATTTTCAACTTTATCCTCTAATCATTACATAGTTATTACAACTTTTACAAACTTCCAAACAAAACACAAAAGATAATTCAACTTTTTCAAATTTCAAAATAAAAATTATATTATAACATTTTTTTTAACTCTATAATTTTATTATTAAACTTTCTTTCTCTTTTCTCAATACCCTATAAAAGTTTTTTATTCAACTCAAATCATTTCTCTATTATTCTCAACTTATCACATAATTATTTACAATTTTTTATCTCATTTCATCTCATATCATATCAGATCATTTGTATAACCAAAAGTGATAACTCCTAAAAAAAATCTAACATAAAAAAGTTATAAGTTATAAAAGAGCCCCTTGTGATATGATCTACTATATTTTTAGAAGTTGGACTGTGACAACTTGCATGCACTAATGGCATTGGCATTAACCTAGTCAAATGTTAGTATCTAGCCAAATTTTAGCTAAGTTGCTTAAAATAGTGTGCATTGGAGGAGTCAGAACTCCAATATTTCACTTTTGAGCTACAGTAAATTCATCTATTTTTTCAAATTTGGTTAGCTACTATTTATCTCTAAAATAATATTTTACACTAAAAATATTCTCAATGACTACTATTGGATAATTAGGTTGAGGAAAAAAGGGGAAACAATAATTATAAATAAAAATTAAATTATAATATATGAAGTGTGTTTGTAAAATATAAAAAAATAAAAAATATTATTAAAATATTTAATATTATATTATTATTACTCTAAATCATTGCTAATGCTCTTAGGAAATATAAAATCTACTTGTTTATGCGGATGTTAAAAATTTCTGGCTAACAGTATTGGCATTGGCCTAGCCAAATGTCAGTGTCTTGTCAAATTTTACCTAACTTTTATTAAAATGTTATGTATTGGAGTAGTCAAAATTTTAATGCTCCACTTTTAAGCTACAGTAAAGTCAAATTATTCTCCAAATCTAGAGTTCTATTGTTTATCTTCAAAATAATTTTTTAGTCTAAAAATATTCTCTAAGTTCTACTGTTCTACAACTCTATTTTTAATTCTCATTTTCTTCTTTCTTTCTCTTTCTTTAGTTAGAGTGTATTTATTGAATAATTAGGTTGAAGAAAAAATAGTAGAAAATAATAACTTTAAATAAAAATTAAATTATTAATTAATATATAGAGTATATTTGTAAAATATTTTAAAAATTATTATTAAAATATATAATATTATATTATTATTTTAATTTTGAAATGAATAGTCTAATTTAAATTAATATTTCCAATAAATTTGACTTTAGTCAAAATTTAAACTTTTAAATTTTAAATTTATCTTTTTAAACTGTATAATCAAAAAAATTTTAGTTAAATTTTAAATTTTAGAGTTAAGCGTAGTTTGAGTATTGAGAATATTTTATTATAATATTTTATTATTTTATTTATTATTATTTAATATTTTATTATATATGTTTTTACCATTATTTACATAAGAATACTTCGCGACGCAACATTAGCGATTGTAATGATCTGATATCAGAGCATTTTTTTGGTGCAGTACACAATGAGCTTGTACCTGGTACTTGGATTTGGGTCCACGTAAAACCCTGACCTCGAGTCTACTCAACTGCCTGCACGGTTTCTGTTCGGTCCTGAGAGGCTGAGACCCTCATCTCCAAAAGACTCCACCTCGCTCTCCAATGGCGACGACACCCAAAACTAAAAAGCGAAGGCTTGTAAAAAAATCCAAGAAGGACGATCTACAACAAGAAGTCGATACCACCTCCACCTCCAACAAAAAACCCAAAACCGAAAAGCCCCGGAAACCCCAACCCCAGCCACCACCACAACAACAATCCCTAAACACTGATTCCGGATCCGATTCCGACTCCGACTCGGACTCCCTCCCCAAACTCCTGGAGCTCTTCTCCAAAGGCCAGCTTATCGACCTCATCTCCAGCACCGCCCTTCAGCTCCCCTCCCTCTCCCGCCTCGTTCGCCAGGTGGCCGACCGCGACGTCTCTCACCGCAAGATCTTCGTACATGGCCTCGGCTGGGACACCACTCGCCAGACACTACTCTCTGCCTTTGAGCCCTTTGGAGAGATAGAGGACTGCACCCTCGTCACAGACAAGGTCAGTGGAAAAGCCAAGGGATACGCCTTCGTCTTGTTCAAGACCCGGAAGAGCGCCCAAGAGGCTCTCAAGAACCCTACGAAGAAGATCGGCAACCGACTCGCCTCGTGGCAGCTGGCTTCCGTGGGCCCTGGGGCACCATTGCAGTCCCAGGACGTTGCGTCGCGAAGGATTTACGTGAACAACGTGCCAGCCGATACCGACGCCGAGATATTGAGACAATTCTTCGCAAATTTCGGGGAGATCGAGGCGGGTCCATTTGGGTTCGATCAGACCACCGGAAAATCCAGAGGCTTTGCGTTGTTCGTGTATAAGAGCGAGACCGGTGCCAAGAAGGTTCTGGAAGAGCCGTTTAGAACATTTCAGGGGCACCGATTGCATTGCCAGAAGGCAACCGATGGGAAGGGCAAGAATCTGGTGCAGGGGCATGTGGCGGCACAACCACCGTTACAAGCGCAGCGACCACCGGTTTTGGCAGCGGCGCAGAATTCGGCACTGTTTGGGCAGCACCCGAACCTGAACCCGTTGTACAGCGGGTTCGTTCCGAGTCCAGAAACGGGGTTCTTGGCACCTGCAGGGGTGTTGAACCCGGCATTGGTGGCCGGGGCATTGAACCCGAGCGTGATCCCGACCACCCAGTTCGGGGGAAATCAGTCTTTCCTCGGGGCCCACGGCGGGTCAGGTGTGGGTCTGCAGCACTTGTATCCAAACATGCAGGTGGGACAGCCGAGTGCCGGTAGGAATCAGGGCGGTGGTGGCTCTATCAGTGGGTACCCTTCATATATGTGGTATGATATATTTCAATCAGATTTCTTTTATCTTATAGTTATGTATATAGTTGATAATCATACATTCTATGCAATTCTGATTCTTATTTTCTCTACTTATACAACCGATCGGATGGCAGTAAAAACTTTTGCACAGTGATATGATATCTAATTTGTTATATGGCTAGCTCCGGTTTTTAATCTCGTGGAAATGTAATATTGGGACTTGCAGATAGTCGTGGAAACCCTTTTCTTTTATTATTTGGTTAAAATCGGGGCGCGGGATTTACCTGATTTAGTTTAAAAAATGTTGTAAGAGCAATTGTTTTGTAGGAAAGAAACACAATGGAACCCTAGCTATGGCTGTACAAAGTAGATTATGAATTTCATCATGTACACCAGTGTTGATGTTTTTTTTACGAGATGACAATAGACTGTCTGATTGGTTATTCAGCTTATTCTATAGAACAAGTTGGCTTTTGGCTGCTAATATGTATTGCTTGGCTATACACCATTGCTCTTTAACAGTAAAACAGTTTATCATCCTCCATCAAGGCTTCTAACCCATGACACTCTTTTCTTTGACACTACACTTTGTTTTCTTTTTAAAGAGGCAATGTTTTCTCCTTATTGGTTGTCTTAAAGGTGTCAGGTCTGTTTGTGTGGCTATTTGTAGTGCTTTTTTGGGCTGGCCTTTTCAAGAAATTATGACTTTCAGTTCTATGTGAAATCCCAAATGCTCGTTTGTTTCCTTGTTAATTTCCAATTTCACATTCATTGGTATAATTTTCTTGCTCTTTTCACCTTTGTGCAATTGTCTTTGACTCTTTCATATACTTGCTTTTATTTATTGGCCTGATATTGATCGTGAACCCTTTTTTCCTGAATTCTATCTTTCCCGAATCCCTACTTTAATTCCCAGGTTTTATGGTGTATTACATATACCAAGCTTTCTAAAATCTTGATTTGTTATGTTTTGTTTTGGGTACTGTACCCCTGTACAACGTCAGTCCTTTGTTTTTTTGTTTTTTTTGGTGAGGTTTTGTTAGAAAGCACTGAGATAATTCAATAAGTTGGCTTTTGGGTTTGGAATATAACAATCAGATAGGTTATTTATTAACTACACGTCATTGTTGGGGAAAAATTAATGTTTTTTTGTGGTTGATGGAAATTATACCCAAAGAGGCAGAAATGGCTTACACTATTATGAAGCGTATGCCATTTCTGGACCAAGCTTGGGCTCCTTCCACATCTCGTTGTGCAGTGCCACTATCCCGTGCGTCCCACCCCCTCCTTCTCCAAACACCACAAACATAAACACTTTTTAATTTCAAGTTTTTAACTTTTTCATCTAATTATTACCTAATCATTACAACTTTCCTAAACTTCCAAACAAAACACACAATTCAACTTTTTCAAATCTCAAAACAAAAATTATATTATAACAATATTTTAACTCTATAATATTTTTATTCAACTTTTTCTCCTTCCTTTCCCAAAACCCTATAAAAATCTTAATTCAAACTATTTCATTACTATTCACAAATCATCTCATCTCAGCTCACTATCCAAACCAGGCCTAAGGATTTTAGTTGCAGCAACATAGAAAATGTTAAAAACTTCCATGACAAAAGTTTGACATCAGAACAAACACAACTTCAATATAGAGATTTCACCAACAGACACTCAAAGATTATTTTTCAGGTCTTGGCCAAACAAACACTTTTTTTTATTGGTAAACAAATTTTTATTGATCAAAAGAATAGGCAATTGCCCAAGTATATGGGACATATACAAGGGCAACACCTAGGCATCGTAGTTTAGTGATACAAGGTCATGCCATGAAAATCAATTACAATCAACCAATGGAATAAAATATTGAAAAACAAAGTTCTAAGCTCATCCATTGACCGCTCTTGGTCTTCAAAGCTTCTATCATTCCTCTCCCTCCAAATGCACCACCATTTATATTGGTACCATCTTCCACATGGATGCAATTTGAGAGTTGCCTCGAATGCCTCTCCAAGAAGCTAGGAGGTCATTTAGGGCTTGTTTTGAAAAAAAATTTTATCCCAAAATTTTCATCTCATCCCATCTCCTTCTCAAACATCACTAAAAAATACAAATATTTTCAATCTAATCATTACAACTTTCTCAAACTTTCAAATAAAAAATAAAAAACAATTCAGCTTTTTCAAATCCCCAAACAAAAATAATACTAAAAAACTATGTTCTGATAATATTTTTTATTCAACTTTTTCTCTCTCATTTCCTAAAATCCCATAAAGCATTAACTCAAACTATCTCACTACTATTTACAAACTGTCTTAATACTATTCACAAAATTCTTATCCAATCTCTCTCCCCAAGCTTGTCCCTCTTCTCGGCATCACCCAAGCTAATCCAAACGAGCAAAAACTTCATTCCACAAAGTCATGGCAATCTCACAATGAAGTAGTAGCTGGTCAACGGGCTCTCCGCTCTTCTTGCACATACAACACCAATTCATGACCATGATTCTGCGTTTCTGCAAGTTGTCTAGAGTGAGAATCTTCACCAACGAAGCTGTCCATACAAAAAATGCTGCCTTTAGAGGTGCCTTTGTCTTCCAAATGCTCTTCCATGAAAATGTATTTGTGTTGTGCGTGGCCATGGTGTGCTAGAAGGATCGGACTGTGAATATCTCTTTCTTAGAGGGGCACCAAAATATCTTGTCTTCACCTCTCCCAACAATCGGGTGGAGTACACATGGTCAAAGAAAGCCAAAAAAACTTCAATTTTTCAATCTTGTGCATCTTGAAGGAAGGTAACATTTCATTGGGGAAGACCATTGGAGATTTTAATAGATCCGCAATCAAGGATTCTTGCATTCTTGCTAAGCCATAAACTTGTGGATTAACTTCCTTGAGTGCCCTATCGCGTCACCATACACATGCCAAAATTTGACCTTCAATCTGTTAGCCCCAGTTAAGCAAGTATTTGCTGCATATGTGTCCAACCTCTTAATATATGCTTCCATAGCCCCACTCCATAAGGCCCACTCACCTCATTAGAATACCACCTTCCCCGTGGTTCCCCATGCTTTAATGAGATGAAGACTCTCCCCAAGGCCCCTTGCTCATAGTGATATATCCATAAACATTTGCCAAGCAAGGCTTTGTTGAAAGATTTCAAGTTCCGGATTCCCAAACCTCCTTTAATGGGAGAGCAAATTGTGGCCCATTTCACCGAGTGGAATTTGAACTGTCATTTATCTCTCTCTCTCTCCCTCCCACCCTGGGGGCCAAACAAAGAAAATAGACAAACAGATACCTGCCATTTTCACTTGTGAGAATTGTTGAATGGGTAACTTTGCTTTTTAGCATGATTTCCAATGATACAAGATGCAATTGAAATCTTATGCTGTCCACAGGATTGATTGCTTTCAGTGGTATATCCTCTGTTCCCCTGCTTTTTTCCCATCTTTTAAATATGTTATTGTAACATCTATCAAGAGACCCTTTTCATCTTCCTGTGTACTTATGTTGTTCTCCTTACTATCAGTTTTTAAATTATTTATTGTTTTTAAATAGATTTTTTACTTTTATTTTTATGCTTGAACGCACCAGCAACCTACCTCATTTCTTTTTGAATGCTTGATTGTAAAGTGTTAGATTTTTTTTTACAAGATGAAATTTCTTATTGGATGGTTTAGACCTGATTCTGATTTTCGTGGTCATAGAGTTCTTTTTGTACCTTTACTTTTTTAGTATTAATGCTTCTCTTGCTCATTTTCTGTTTTTCTTTTTTGTTTTTTTCTTCCTTAGCCTCCTCTATTTCTTTTCTGGTTCTAAATTTTTTATATTATATTGAAAGTGGCTTTAATATTATTTAGAAATTTATCAAAAACATTTTGAGACACTAGTTATTTTTTTCATTGTTTTACTGCCTTACATACCTGGGCTCCATATTGCAGATGAAGTGCTGCTGAACTTGAGGATTGATGTCCTAAGAGCTTGTTCTGGGTCAACATTTCTTGTTGTGGAAGTTTTACTCATAGGGAAAACTTTTGAACTCTAATATAACTTATCCAGTATCTCGTAACTTAGCCAACTTGAGAAATAGTTGGTTGACTTATTTTATTCTTTTTCTCCCCTTTATTTGAATAGTTTCTTTATCTTCCTTGTAAGGATTAACTGTTTTCATTTTTCTTTTTAAAGTTATTTTGTTTTATTGTTATTTCTGATGTCTTTTTATTTTTTTCACTTCCTTTGCAGTATTTGAAATGCTGTGTTTTGATTATTCTGTCACACACACACACACACACACACGCATGCGTGTGTGTGTGTGTGTGTGCGGAAGACTATGCTTTTGGCTCTTTAATATAACTATTACAGTATTTCATAAGTTCGTGACTTGGCCAACATGACAAATAGTTGGTTGACTTCTTTTATTCTTGTTCTCCCTTTTATTTGATTATTTTCTTTAACCTCCTTGTATGGATTAATTTTTTTGAATTTATTTCGTTTTATTATTATTTCTGATGTCTTTCTGTTTTCTTTCACTTCCTTTGTTATGTTTGCTATTTGGTATGGATTAACTTTTTTGAATTTATTTCGTTTTATTATTATTTCTGATGTCTTTCTGTTTTCTTTCACTTCCTTTGTTGAGTTTGCTATTTGCTGTGGTTTGATTATTCTGTCACATACGCGCACACAAACGTGTTGTATCTATAAGATTATTCTTTTGGTTCATGCTTTTTGTTCATGGCACAGAATTTGATTTGCAGTGCAAAACACAATGCCAAGTTAATCTTAGAATTACTACATATTAATTATATGGTTTATATATATATATATATATATATAATAGTTTAAGACTATTTCTAGTAAGATTTGGGTAATTGACAATGATGTGGTTTGGAATCCACTCGCCCTTAATCAGATTTTGATATCCAGAACTTTGTGCTCATTAACTTAGCCGTTATGTGGGATACTCAAATGGTTATTGCAGATAGGAGAATAGGTATATTTATTTTTTGGGAGACATCGTAAAAGTTGTTGATATGCTGTTCTATAATGATTCAAAAAATGGTTTTGCGCATGAATTAGAGAGTGGACTGAACAGGTTTCCTTGTAAAATGGTTTTGTTTTGCTCTAAGGAACATCTGCTTGGTGGCCAACTAGATTAGATCTTTGATTTTTGTCTTTTTGATCGGGATTTTGGTCATGGTTTATAAATTTTGCACTTTTAAAACGCCTAAATTGAAAGTGAGTCGTAAGTTTATTATTATTGTTGTTGTTGTTGTTTGACTAAATCGAGCTATAGACACAGGCCCAAAATTGGAGTTGGAGGGTCACTTTAGTAAATCACCCTTGTTTGTATGGCATGTCAGTCGAAAGAAAAGTTTCCGATTGAAAGAAAGAAGACTAGAACGGAACTTACTTTCCCAATTCCCTTTCCACCATTCTACTTAGGATTGGTTGTTGAACCACTGGATAGCTAGAAATCTAATTCTTGATCCAAAATAAATACGAATTTTTTTTGCTTCTGCCTCAAGGCTATCCCGGAACTTGCCTTTTCATAGAACGTTTGGCTTCTTTTGTCAACTGAATTAAACCACCGAACCAAATTACTTAAAAAACGGAAAAAATTCTACACTAGAACTTGACCAAAAGTAGCTAAAAACCGAAACCATAACATTTTTTTTTTTTTAGTCAAATTTATCATTGCCGCAGCTCAATAGTTATACAGTACTCTAATCTTGCAATAGAAATATGATTAACCATACAACCACCTTCCTAAACACGCCTCCTCCTAGGATGCAGTTAGACAACAGTCACGTAGAGTCGGTATTTGTGGGAGGCTCCGTCACTCTTTTTCTTCATTCACTTCTTCCTCTTCTTTGGGGGCTGGAGTGCTTCCTCGTCTTCATCCTCCTCTTCCTCATTTGCTTCTTCTCCCTCTACCCCTTCATCCCCTTCCTCTTCACCACCATCATCATCCTCGTCGTCATCTTCATCATCGTCTTCGTCTTCATCCTGGTCATCACCGTCGTCTTCATCATCCTCTTCATCTTCTCCGTTTTCCTCTGCTCCACCTGCACCACCACCATCTGGACCTTTCTTTGAGTTACTCTTATTGTTGTTGGGGTTGCCACCATATTCTCCTCCATCTTCAGACGACAGCTCGTCTTCGCCTTCTTCAAACCCACCGTCACCATCATTATCATCTTCCTCGTCATCTTCATTGCCATCATCTCCATCAGCATCAACCAGATTGTCTTGGTATTGGGTGCATTGATCACCTTTGATGTTAGGATCCTGAAGCTGTGTTCCATAGAAGATCAAGAGAGAGAATGTGAAGTCTTATACACAGAGAGGGAGAGATGGGGGGGGGGCAAAATAGAAATATAAACAGCGAAGAAACATAAGCAATTAAAATGCTGAAAAATAAAAGGTTATGCACTGCATAATTTTGCAAGGGCCAGTTATTGCAAATAATCATTAAATGCATAAACAATTTCCATCCAAGAAAAGAAAACGAGATAAATATTCCATCAGTAAGCTAAAGCAACAATGCTCCCCCATTAGTATATATACCTGCTCAATCTCACCCTAAAAGGTATCACATATCAGATACATGGGGGGAACGGAAAAATCCATGGCATTGGAAGTTCATCATAAATATGTAAAGATTAACTTATCTTGTTCAAGGTGAAAGGGTGAAAACCAGACAATTGTAGCCTCAAGCCTGACTACAGACAAAGGGGAGGGGAGAATAGAACACATAATTGGACTCAACAATTTGTGGCTCGCTATTAGAGCATCAAGTGATAGTTCTGAGATTTTGGTGCGAGCTTTTGCTTTGAGCTCAAGCTATTATTCTATACCAGCACATTTCTCTAATATCAAATACATACACAAGCTGGTACAAATCCAATTCTACTTCCACGAGTAACAAAAATAAAAGCAGTGAGAGTTCTACATCAGGACGTGGTGCCCATTATTGTGAATTTAATAATGTTGTGAATTTTTTTTTAATATTTATAAAGATTAAAAAAATTACACGTATCGAGAGTCGAGACTCAGAATTGGGACCCAATATTAGTAGAAGTAGCACTACCCTTTTCCTAATAAGAAATCATTGAAGGACACTGCTACACCCACTAGCACGATGAAAGTCACAGACAAGGCCTTTTTTTTTTTTTCTTTTTTTTTTCATGCATTTTTTAATCCTCTTAAACATTTAAAAAAAATTCACATCATTAAAAAATATTTACTTAATTATTAAAAAAAAAAAAAAACTATCACAACCTATAGTCGGACCCAAAACATTTTCCATATTGAATAGTTGGTAACAGGCATCTCCCAAAGAATATTCCTACCACCAACGCAGTGAGTCCCACGTACTTAAAAGAGAACCGAATCCGCTAGACTTTAGACCTTTTCCTCGACAGAAAAGGACAACAAAAGATTTTTAGTTTTATGTTGGGTGCGTCCCCAAGTGCGACAACAACGGAACTCAAACCCACTCCCAAAACCACGATCGATTAATATTCATTTTCCAAAGAGTATTGCTATACAACCTCCACCACACTCCACACTCCACACTTTTTTAAATTTTTTAAATTTTTAATATTTTTTTTAAATTTTTTTTTGAGTTTATTCTTTTTAAATTATTTCAAATTTTTTATTTATTATTCATATAATAAATATTTAATAAAAGAAAAAAATAATAAAAATTAAAAATAATGTGGAGTGTAGAGTGTTAGGAGGTTGTGAAGATTTTTTGTTTTCCAAATCCACTTTCCGGACTTGTTTTACTCACAGCTCACGTTAGTAAACACCCATAAACCATCCAATTACTTAGCTTGGCATTTATTTACCCCGCCGGCCTCGTACAGCCAAACCGGCCGGGCTTTAGGATGGGCAAAGCAAGCAACCGGCGACAAATCAGATTATACTTAAAAAAATAAAAGTAATTAATAAATTACGGCATAAAGGGCACAGGATAAAGAAAATTAAACCATCGGTGAATATTAGCATGACCCATAAGACAAACAACAGAGAAAAAGGACATACGCCACCTAACCGTAACATTCCGAACCGGAAGGCTGTCAAAACTGAAAATAAAGAGAGCTAAACCTAAAAATCGAAGTGAATAAAGTTACCGTTGCAGAAAGCAGGGTTTTCACCAGAGCCGAGAGCAGCAAGGTCCCTAAAGCCTCCCCGGCGCACATTAGCGCACCATAACCAAGCGTAGCTACCACTGAACCATGCTTCGCCTCCATCTTGCCGCAATCTTGCAGCAATATTACCTGAGGAAAAACCAAGTAAATACGTGAGCTGCCGCCGTCAGATCCGTTACAAACTCATCGCAGCCGTTGGATCTCACGCCATGTACGACACACACAGACAAACACTGAAAATTCTTAGCCAGACTATATATTTCTAATCTGGGCAAAAATTTTCAAAAAAAAAAAAGAAGAAAGAAATGAGTGAAAATAAAGGTGTTTCAAACGGATAGTATTAGAAAAAGACAAACGGCCACTTTTCAGCTCAGTGAAAACCCTCCGGCGACGAATCAAGTCGTATTTTTTACCGGATATAGCATAATCGCGGGAAGATAAGGAGGTTTTGGTGCAAAAGTCGACAAAACTGGCCGGAAATCATATAATTCAAACAAATCGGGATTATATTCAACAAAATAAAACTTGATACCTCAAGATTGTCACGAAGCTAGAAACTAACACAATAAATTGCATAATAAGCGAAGAATTAAGGGGTGAAGCCGAAACCGCTAGAAATCAAAGCGAAAATCTATACAAAGGCGAAAAATTCGCAAGATGCATAAAGAATCAGAAAGCGAAACTATACCAGAAAGCAAGATCTGGGCGAGGAGATACTGGATCTGATGGTCTCAGACTCCAAAACTTGAGAAATCAAGCAGCAGAGAGTCCGTGCATTATTGACCGTCCGATCGTGATCTAGAGACAGAGGGAGCAAGATATAGAAATATCAGAGGCTTCAAAGGGAGGGAGAGAGAGAGAGAGAGATGGGGGAGTGAGAGACAGAGGAAGCGAGAGTACTGGTGGTGACTGACTGCCCGTAATTTTTCAGTCAGGTATCGGGCAGGACGGGCAGGGTCCTCATGGTGTGTAAACGGATTGATTTTCCGGTTGCCCAATGAGAGCGATTCTGGACAAGTGTGGGTTTTATTACCCTTTTTTTACTCTATAGATTGTTGGAAAAATAAAATAAAATGTATGTTTTTTTTAATATAAATGAAAATTTATTCCTCTCTTTCTAAAGTCTCACACGAGTCACGTGTAATGTAGTTTATGGCATTTGAACCATAGTTCAATTAATTAACTCAACTATAATTTAACGAGGATTTATATTATATTCCTTTGGTTCGGACTTCAAAGCCTTGGATGTTCGAAAATAATTTCTATCTCATCTCATTTAGATTCCGTTTCAAGAATGAGATGAGATAAAAATTAAAAATTAAATAAAATATTATTAAAATATTATTTTTTAATATTATTATTGTTTTAAAATTTTAAAAAATTAAATTTTATTATATTTTATGTAAAAATTTAAAAAATTATAATGATAATATAAAATAAAACTATTTTTATATCCAAACGAGATTTTAATTTTATCTCATTTCTTTCTCAAATATCATTTAAATACAAATACTTTTAAATTAATTATTACAAATTTTCAAATTTTTAAACAAAACACAATTTAACTTTTCAAATCTCAAAATAAAATAATATTTTAATTTTATAATATTTTTTATTTAATCTTTTCTATTTCTTTAAAAAAATTTAAAAAATTCTTAATTTAAACTATTTTATTATTATTTATAAATTATTTTATTATTAATTAAAAAATTTTAATTTTATCTCATTATCCGAACATCGATCCATTGCGGACGTTTGGTCATTGCAACTGGCTTTATCTTGTTTTGTTTTGTTTTGGTCCTGTGAGGAAAGAATGGACTGGGCTTCTAGGGATAGAATTCAAGAAAGAGCAATGCTAGGTATAGTTCCTACTTGGAAACTTAAGTTATTTTAACTTTAAAATTTTATAAAATTACAAAATTATTCCTATTAAAAATAATATTTTCTCTCATTTAAATATGTACCTGTACATGCAGTCCCTACTTCAAGACTACAAATAGAATTTCTCTTCAAGAAATATAAAAGTGGATCCAATGATCTCAATGCAAGAAAAAAAATTATAAAGGTGGACAGGTGGGATTCAAGGAGTCCTTGGAACCTTATCATTTAGCTCTTTTTTCATTAATTATATTGTCGTTACTCATGGTAAGGACAAAAATTTTAATAGGAAAAAAAATCCAAAAGTAAAAAGAATGACTTGAATAAACCTATTGGTTCAAACACCTCACAACAATAAATTTTCTGGTCCTCGATCTACATCAAAGTATCATTTTTTTTCTACATATCATCGAAACTCTATGCGCCGCACACATCACCTCTTCGTTATCTTCGTCTTGGATCTAACCCTTATCTCTTCTCTATACTATTACTTTCCCTAAACCTAGGAATTTAAATATATTTTCTATACGTGGATATAAATTGAAATTTTGATTTTCTTTTTTTTTTTTGTCTCCGACAAATTATTGCTACCCTCTAACAATTTGGTAAGAGTTATTCTACGTACAAATAGATTTGCAGACCAATTTGTGCACAATATTGACGTAGACTATTTTATCAAATGTTCATTTTTAAATCTGCACAATTTCATTAAAGTCTTCCTTTTCACTTGGCATTGATGCGCAAATCTGATTACAACTAGATTTTTCCATTTGGTTAACTCTATCCACCTTGCCCTTGTAACCTCACCCTTTTTTTCAATTTAGACTATATTTGGATGGTGATGTGATCTCAGATGATTTGTAAATAATAATGAATAATAAAAAATAGTAAATAATTTGTGAATAATAGTGAATAATATTGAGAACAAGACACATCTTGTAGGAGCGTAGAAATATTAATACGCTGCTTTCCTTGTTGGATCTTTCGTTTGATTTTTAGTTATATCAATCATCGTTTTTCTTCACCAAAGATTACGAGAGAAAGAGGAAGTGAATGTCTCTTTAGAGAAAAGCTTCAAACAGGTTGGAGGTGTCCTTCGCCCTGCTAGTCCATCAAGTAAAATTGCGACACTTAGTAGCCTTAAGGGAGTTACCGTGGGTGCGAGTTTGGCATCCCCTTTCCTTTTCTCTCGTCCTCTCTTCTTTCTACTCTCTTTGAACCTAGTATCGCCTCCATCTCTTGATAACTTGAAAGTGAATGAGATATAATGAGTTGTGAATTCCCCGGCTTTATAATTTTCCTGCAACATGTGCAAATTTCACCCTATACTTTTGATAGGATAATGCATCGTGGGAAAGTTGAAAATTTCTCTACAAACTTATATTTAAGTTTGTCCAATTTTTTGAAGATCTACTTTCTTGAAGAATGTGATTTATGTTACTTTGATGAGTATTATTTTATTATCACGTACCATAAAATTTTATAAAGCGGGAGGGAATGAAGTGAGGAGTAAAGAGAAGAAGCTGATATATATAGACTAATGCACAAAATTTGCGCGAACGGTCCTTACCGTGTGCTTACTCTTGTGCTATGCGTTAGAGCGAATTGGTACAATGGTGAGGAGCTCGGTTTCTCGCTTGAGCAAAAAAAGATTTACTAACTCATTTTCTAAAGTAGCTTTTTTATAAGTGTAAAATTTAAGAAAATCGAGAATACTCATCTAATAGGGTATTATCCGTTCATCCGTTGATTTATTCAGTGAATCGAGAAATCGTCCTTATCCCACCTCCGACGAATAGAGGAAATCAAATCTCACAGACGGCACCAATGTTGATGCTGTAAAAATCGTTCGACAGGCCAGAATGGGAGAAAGAGTCATTCCCGACCCACTATGGCTACTTGGGTCTCGATCGGCGTTGTATAGAGCCCCGACAGTGTTCCAGTGTGGCTGTACGGCGGCGGTGCGTACGTCCATGGCAATGAATGAAAAATAAGTACGGAGAAAGTAAAGAGAGATGACACCAAGATTTACGTGGTTCAGCACCAGATCTACTTCCACGGGGGTTAGGAGAGGAGAAATCCACTATAATATTCTTGTTTACAGTCTCTCATGATCTCTCATATCTCACTGTACAATAGTGATGCTGAATATAAATTTACGAGAGAAGAGGCATTCGCTAGAGCTCTCCTGTTCTGAGGTTGAAGGAGCCAACTGTTGAGGAAGAAGAAGAAGAAGATCTTCCCCCTCTATTTATCTGATTGTCTTTTCCCGCGTGCGCCGCTATAGGTAAGGCCAAGCCTTTGCGTGTCTGACCATGCCCTCCCTGATAGCCCCTTGCACCCACATCACCTCTTGACCCCCTAACATCCATGTTACCTCCTGATAGCCCCACACTTCCATTACCTCGTGACTCTTCTTGTCCCCTCTTATCCCCTAATTTCTAATCCAAGTGAGCTAGGCCTAGTGGTTGGGCCTTAATGGACTTCTTTATTTCCCTTTTATACCCACATTGAATTAGTTATTGAATTAGTCAAAATAATAATATAATATTATGTTTTTAATAATAATATTTTTAAATTTTTTTTTCATATTTTGTAATTATACTAATTATATGTTAATTAATAATTTAATTCGATACTTAAATTATTATTTTCCAACTATTTTTTTTTCAATCTAATTAATCTTGATTAATACTTAAACTGTAGTGACATTAATCTGAAATCCATCTATAGTGATTTTGTAATAAAATAATTGGAATAGACCATGAACAATGTGTCTTTAAATATGGAGATGAAAGCAAATACACTATAGCTCAAAGTTAGAGTTTTGATTGTTTACCGAATTCAATGCAACGTTTTTAATCACAAACCATTCAAATTTTGAAGATTCTTCCATTTTGAAGAGACCGATACTAGTGCTAAGAGTATCGAAATTGGTATAGTCAAATGCTGCTGCAAACACATATATAGATAACAATTTCATTTTTTCTACTGCATTAAATTAGCCATATGCAAGCTTTTTTTTTTTTTTTAATAAAACAGATCATATCCTTTCATTAAGAGAGGACTTACAAAATTGACTTGAAAAACAAGCCAATTACAATCGTTAGTAGCTTCTCAGTACATTTTCGTGACTGACATGATCTAATCTATACGGTAAATCTCTAAAGACCTAGGTCTTCGAGAAAAACTACCTCTATCGACGACAGAGGATACAGAGCCCCTACCCTGACTAAGCAGGATAGGATTCACCAAACCCCGTTAATGTGGAGGGGGGGACCACTACTCCATTTGGACCAAGGTCCGAAGGCACTTATTTTTTTTTTTTGGATTTTTATTTTTCTAAAAACAACATTACACAAAAGAAATTACAAAAAAACACTGCATTAAAACAGAAAAGCAGTGCACGGGAGTTGTTGCGGCACGTGCAGTATACGCGCCACTCTTGGAAGAAAACTGACTGGCGATTTTGGAGATCTCGGACTCATAGGCTCAAGAAACACCTCGCATGGCGTTGGCAGAGGGCTCCTCAATGGTGCGTGAAAGCCACGCGCCGAACGATGCCGGAACTTCAACCCCCGCGTGCGGGCTACTTGCTGCTCCGTTTGGTGCCACAATCGGTGGACTTGAAGATCGGTGGCTGGGAAACTCCATGCCTGGGCGCGTGCTGGACTGTGGGCGACGGAAAGACTCAGATTTGCGATTCTCCCTTATTTCGCCTGAAAACATAAAAAATACTACGTAGAAGAGAAGGGAGGGAGAAAGGGGGAGGGAGGGGAAGGGAGCTGAAGCTCTCACCCCCTCTAGTCAGATCTATAGATAAAGTTTTTGAAAGAAGGGACAGTTTGAGAGAAGAGAGGTTTTTAAAGCTCAAAATGCACAAGCTTTTTACTTATGATGAACAATATCTTTGCATATTTCAGAAGTACTACACACCCTTCAAATTTTATTTTATTATTTTTTTCTCTCTCCTCCTCTACCAACGGCTTAATTTATTTTTTCTTTCAGCCCCTCTCTCTACCAGTGTTTCTACATTTAGGACTTTCTTTATATAGACTATAAATTTATTTTATTATTTCAATTTTAAGATATCTTGTGTTATTATGTTGGTGGGTTTAAATTATAAAATATATAAAAAATTAATTTTAAGAAAAAGATTAATAATAATAATATTTATTGTTATTTGAAAGATGAAGAATCTAACGTGGGAGTCTTTAAAGGCAAAAGTCCGCAAGTCAATCTATATCAAAAGATTCAAAACCACCATGCAAGGTGGCTCCCTGTTGGTGTATCCAAGATTAGTAGGGATGGTTGCAGGGGATAAATTTATTGGTCCCATATCCATTAAATACTCTCTATTGGTAATTTTTGTTTTTGTAATCTTTGAAGCTTCTGGATCAATCATTATATATAGTATTAACAGTTAAATGGTTTGTGTATTGCTCTAATGGTTGCTTCTATGTATTTAAATAGCAAGTTTTATTGAAAAGTCTCTAGCAGGGTAGTGTTGGAGACCACATAAACAAAAAATTTTCCCCTCCTTAAATGTTTGCACTTTGTCGTGGGCTTCCTTTTCAATTTATTTATTTCTTTTGAAATTGTATCCATGTTTCGGTATGCATCTTATGACCGTTGAAAAAATATATAGAAATTCTTGCAATGGCTTAGGGGCCTTTTAAAGAATTACATTAACGATTGTGCTTTTTCAAATAACTCCTCTTCGTTGTTTAAAAATTATCTCAGAAACCAGAAACCCACTTGTGCTCTTATCAAATTATCTCACCCCTTGGTGGCCCCAAGAGTTGGCGGACAGTGTTAACCCCAATTCAGTTTGTATTTTTTCTAAAAAATAAAATTTAAATAATAAGAAAATTCTCAAAATATTTCTATACAATCTTCATTATCCAAACACATCTTTGTGGGACCACAACTTTCACAAAAACCCATAAAATTTTATCTTTTTTTTAAAAAAGTCCAAAAGAATTTCTCATTGATTTTTCAACATCTGAAGAAAGAGTATTGATACATAAGAGTAAAAATCAAAGGTATCGATGTGGTTTTAGTCTAAAACCGAAACTACACCGATCTCTTAAAATGATGTAAATTTCGACCGAAACCGACTGGTGAAGGGAGAGAAAATTGTAGATATCAGTCTCGACGTAATTACGATCGGTTTGTCGACGTCTTTGTTGCGACAGAGGTGACCCTGCTGCTGTGTGCAAAGCCTTGGTGTGGGTGTGGGTGTGGGTGTGTGTGTGTGAGAGAGAGAGAGGACGCCGTGAGGTGCGTGAAGTGAGAGAGAGTGAGAGAGAGTGATGACGTCGTAGTGAAAGAGAGAGAGAGTGAGAGAAGAAGAAGAAGGAGAAACAAGGAATAAGAAGGTGCTGGGATTTTAAATCCTAAAGGGAAACAGCGCCTTTTGCTTTATATTTTTTTTCAAACACTGAATCCTGAAACGGCGTCGTTTCATATATTTTATAATTTAAAAAAAAATACATTTTATTAGTTCGGTCGGTTCAGCGGTCCGGCCCAAGATCAAACCGGGACCAAACCGCTGGGCATCGGTTTTTGGCAAATTCAACCGCTGTCCGATCGGTTCTAGGCCGGTTTCAGCCGGTTCCGAGCTCCGGAGGCCGGTCTGGGTTGGTACTGATCGGTTCTCTGATTTATTGTATAACCCTAATTGATTCGATACACACAATACATTTTTACAATATATTTCACAATAATGTTGTAAGATAATGATATTTTTGTAAAGTAATATTACTTTTATAAAGTGTTTTATAAAATTACTCCTCATTTAATATATTGTTATGAAATGTATTATAAAAAATATTGTATATAAATCATTTTTCCAAAAAAATACCTCATGCGAGGGATGAAGAGGGAATGAAATTCAGAAATAGAACCAAACCAGTAGCTGGGAGATTATTAACCTGGCATTTGGGTAGGTTATGAGTTAGAATCTGAAGAAGCCAGCCCATTGAGGCAATAGCCCATTAAAACATTACCCAACTCAGAATTTCTGCGTGTGTTTAAAAGCCCAGAATGATCCAAAAAACAAATAAAAAATGGGAGTAAAAAAATAGATTATTGCATCAGTACCTTTTAGATTTGTACGATCAGATGGGTGAGACGTTTATCCGACACATGATCACATGGTGGTGCCATCAGAGTACGCATCGATCATATGTGACATTCAAGTGTACTTTGATACTAACTAACTGCCTTTTAAAAGTTTCGACAAAGAGTGAAGTGTATCCATATATGCATGCATTTTCATATGACTACTCCTTCCAGGCCATCTTTATAATTAATGCATTCCATTCCAAGAGTTGACGAAAGTGTGCCCACTTTACACCTAAGTGGATAAGTGAATCTGTTCATATTCTTTTTTATTTATATATATATAATATATTGTAATTAATTTGCAATCTTTTACTTTCTAAAAAGTATTAGATCGAGCTGTTGTTTTTTGTTTTTTAATTCGGAGTGATAAGTTTCCTTTTTTGTTGTATATGGAGATTTTGTGGTTTTCATACGTGGAATAAAATACACAAAATAATCTTAGTTTGGTAGAGTTTGTTGATAATGTTGTAATTATTTATATATTTATTTTGGAGCAGATTAGAATAGATTACATTTACACGCTTGTTTCTAAAAATTATGCACAGATCTACCAAAGGTTTATGGTCATTGACATAATTTCGGCTTTCAAAATGGAGGTCTTGAGTTTGAAACACCCCTCACCCAATTGAACTCAAAAAAAAAAAAAAAATCATAATCATGCACAGATCTAGAATATTTGAGTTGTTCTTAATTAAGAAAAAGTAAATCTAGCTAGCACTATTAGATAATTGAAAGCATAAAGTTTTCATAGTATTTTATTAAAATGTTTAATAAATGATCCCAAAGAAATACAGCATGCATGATGCAGATGTGAATGATATTGGAATATTTTGCAGAACCAAAGTGAAATAAAGTAGTAAATGTTATGAGCTAGTTGCATATTATAATGGGTATCATTGTACAGAAGCAATCATATTAATTTCCTTTAAATAATTCTTATCTCCAAGAGTACCCCACCTCATGTAATAATGAAAAAAATAAAACAAAAAGAAGAAGGCCTGCCATGAATGCGAGTACTCGATCGATAAATCAGCAATATCATTGTGCTCTTCGATCCTGATGCATGTGGTGGACTTTCCATTTAGGTAGTGAACAAAAATGATTCAGATGATCAGCCATCGAGAGGCAGACACAGACAGAAAGCAAAATGGCATCAAAAAAATTGGCTGAGAATCTAATAAATTCTCATAATTTTTCTTGAATCTCCACAATTTGTGAAACCACACTAGCCATTCTTAGTGCCAAGCCACTTTAGATTGCACTGAAGAATAACACCACGAAAAGGAAAAAGCAAGGTGTTTGCGTGACGTTTCTGATGATCATGATTCGTTATTATTCAAAGAAAATAACACAGTTACATATAAGAATATATACAATACATATACATATATATATGAGAGGGAAAATCACTATGGAATCAGCCAACCATGCATTGAGAGGCACCCACCACCATCATTGTAACTTTACACATATGAACATTGGCACCATGCATGACCTAATTTTTTTTTATTTTTAATTATTTAAACTTATCCTTTCTCTTCATTTTTTAAAGCTTCTTCTCTCTGAGTAGATATACATATATATAAGTTCATGATATCCACAACATATATCACAGTTGCTTATAATTGTGACCTGTAATAGATACGTATTGATGCCATTGAACCAACCCTGATCTGAAACCAAAATTTTTTGAGTTTTTTTTTTTGTTCTAAAAATATATATATGTACAAAGGCTAGCTCTGACAGCAAGTACAAACCCTCCTAATCTTGTTTTCACAGGCAGCATTATTACGATGTATGTAATCTGGTGATGTTATGCTAAAATCCAAGTTGACTAAAGGGATTGCAGATTTGAATTCGTGTGATATGCATCAAACAAGTTTGGTACTTTCTTTTCACAAAGTATGACCAGAAAGCAAAAAAGGAGGAAAAAAAAAGTTCAAGAAATATTGAATCCTAAATCTCTTTTACTGAAGTCAAAAGACACAGAACAAAAGAGATATCCATTACCATGCATTGTGGAATATTTAGGGCCTAGAGATCATTCTCTTCTGTCCGATAGGCGGCAGATAAGGATCATAAAAGAAAAAAGTGGGTTTGTAATTAATTATAATTCTATTCTGAAGTAATGTAGTAGCTAGCTAGCTAGCTAGTTAGGTTTCTGATTTGGCAAAGGCAATTAACCAGTATTTAGAAATATTTAACAAAATCCATGAAATTTGTGGTTCCAACCTAAAACCAAGTCATATCCAACTAACGAGTAATGCTATATATAATTATGAAATGTATAAATATCGTATAGTCGTTTTAAAAAAATAAAATTTATTATTAAAAAAATTAATTTCGTTTCACGTGAGTCTCATATTTATTCATTTTTTTCAAAACGATTACACGACACTTACACACTCACAATTACAAATATCATTTCTCGTAACTAATATATTGTAAAATTCAAGTTCTGCTTTCTTTTTCTCAAACAAGTTGAGAGTATTTTTCTATTTTTTGATGAATTTTCATGTAGGACAATAACAGCTAATTGGAGCCACTTTCTCTATTTATGTAATGGGTCTTGGGTCTCGTATTTGTATCTCGAATGATATTTTTTATAATTTTTTATTTAATAATTAAGAAATTATTTTTTAAGATGTTATATATATATTTTTTTTATTAAATTTATGATAATTAAAAAAATACATAAAAAAAATGAAATATACTATTCAGAATCCTTACTCGATAAACTTTTTTGATGAACGTAGCAATGCTCTTCTCTTTATACACAGACGTACATATTGGGAGACCAGTAATTTATAATTAAATATCCTGCACTAAGCACACGCGGATCAAAAAGGGTGCACAGCCTCGTGCAAAAAAGTTACGAAGAGTAAATATATAAGGATAATACTACACAACTTCCTCAATTTCTAAGGATAGATTTGGAAATAAAATGAGACATAAAATTTTTTATCTCATTTCATCTCATTATTATATTTTTTTTAAATCTTTATACAAAATATAATAAACAATTTAATTTTTTCAAATCTCAATTTAACTTTTTTAAATCTCAATACAATAATAATACTAAAACATAATATTTTAAATACTAAAACAAAATACAAAATTCTCATCTCATCTCACCCCATCATATTTTTTAAATTTTTATTAACTTTTAATATTTTTTTAATATTTTTTTGAATTTATTCTTTTAAACTAATTCAATTTTTCTATTCATTATTCAGATATTAAATATTTGATAAAAGAAAAAAATAATAAAAATTAAAAAAAGTAAGGTATATAAAAATTATATGAATAGTAAGAAATTATGTAGATTTTTTCAATATATAATATAAAAATGACATGCAACTTGTACTAGTCATAAAATATAAGATCTTAAATCACCAGTGATAGTAATTAGGATATGATGGATAATTCATATATATGTTTATTGCATAAATCAATCAGTATCATTGATTTATTATATTTATATTATTTCTCTAATCTCATTAATTATTTATAAATAGGAACATATATCATAAATAAAACAATTGACAATAATAAAGTTATAACCCTCAAAGTCTCTCTCAACATTTGCCTTATCCATCTCATTTTCTATTATATTTTATAAATTGGGGATTGGGTTGATCATAGCCAAGTTTTGGTAATAAATAAGAAAGCATAATTTGAGGATAAAAGATAAAGATCATTTCTGATCACTAGTAATTTGTAATAAACTGAAATTATATATTTGAGTGGTGGAAAATTACTTAGAAAAGGTGACTGAATTACAGGTGACTGTATTATCTGCGAAATGACTCTATAGCACTTTTAATCAGTCATTATACTCATTATGAAATACAGATTTCACATTATAGTTTGACAAATGCAAATCAGTACAGCTGCATGCCGAAAAGAAAGGGTTGACTTCACACTGCAAGTAGCCAATTACTCTCTCTCTCTCTCCCCATCCATACAGCTAGCTATCACGTCCTACCATGGAATACAGCTTACCATCTGATCATGTGGGCTAGCTCGTATGTCTAATTTTAGCTTGGGAAATCAGAACAATTAAATGAGCTTTTCACAGGATTCATCATGATCATGATCATAATCATGATTTACTGCATACTCTACGTGCCTAGCTGGCTAATTGGTTTTTATACCGATTTTTTTTTATACCAAAAATACTTAAATTGAAACTTTATACCGAATTATTTTTTATTTTTATTTAATGATTAAGAAAATATTTTTTAATGAGTTTATAATTTTTTTAAATATCTAAACAGTTTAAAAAAATATTTGAAGGAAAAAAAATTTATACAGTCTGTATAACTTTTCGGTAGATTTATTCTGCGGCTCATGGCTCATATTTTCTTCTTTTTTTTTCCTCACAAATAGGTATGAAAATTTCCTTAAGCAGATATATATATATATATATATATATATATATATATATATATAGTCTTCGATACATGAACCCTTATTTATAACAGGCGCTCACCGGAGAGAAGGGATCATTCCTTCAACTTCACTTTTCACTGATCTATTACGAAAAAAATAAATATTTATGGTGAATTATTTATTATAAAAATAATTATTTATAATAAAAATAGATTTATTTTAATTAAAAATATTTATTTTAATAAAAAATAACTAGTAGAATAAGCTATTTTAATTTTAAGAATCACTCATAATTTCACAATCACCTTTATGTACATTATGACTTCATGTTGATCTTTTTATGTACAGCTCTCTAGCCAACTTTGAGAACGTAGCACGTGCATCTTGCAACAAGATTAAGGTAGCGTTTAGATAATGAGTTGAGATAAATATTACATTTGATTTCTAAATACAGTTAAATTTAGCTGAGTTCAATCTAATTTTAAATTGAGTCTAACATTTAAATATTATACTCTCAAATTACTAAATTCCTCTCAATTCAAAATCTTCTTACATGTGAGACTCACAACCTTTTTCAACTTAAAATATTTTTATACGCGAAACCCACAACCTTAGTATTAAACTTATCTTAATATTTAAACACACTTTAAACTCAATTTAAATGAATTCTACATAACTCCTTACACTACTCAACGTATTCACTATTATTTATAAAGAATTTAACTTAGTTGAGTTCAGCTCAACATATAAATACAGCCAAAATAAGTTGAGGTGAAAGTTAAAAGTTGAATAAAATATTATTTTTAAATATTATTATTATTTTTAGATTTAAAAAAATTAAATTATTTTTTATATTTTATATAAAAATTTTAAAAAAATTATAATAATAAAATAAAATAAGATAAATTAAAATTACTTCTCAATCCAAACGGAATTAATATCTCAATCAAGAAAATAGACGGCCAGCTGAAGTGGCTTCATCAAATTGACGTAAGAGGCTCGCGCCGCTAGCTCTACGATCGCGCATCCTAAGCATGAGCCAGCTTATGCGCCACCATGATTTTCTGTCTTAAACGACTACACGTACGTACGCGTGGCATCACTTTAATCATAGGGTTTTCAAAATACTTCATTCTCATTGGCAATGGCATGTTTGGCCCGCCCACTTGTATGTATCATAGCCGCAAACAATACAACAAATTAAGCAGTCAAATATCCGAAACGCCCATTAATTCTACTACGAAATGAAAACACCTAAGGAGCGGCCAAAACAATAGACTGCATGCATGCATGCAACCGTACGTCTTGATCTTTGAATGTGATCTTGCCCTTGATTTTGCCACATAATAATTAATGGTTAGACTTTTAGATTCCATTTATTTCATTTTATCTCATTTAATTATTATAATTTTTTTAAATTCTTATATAAAATATAATATACAATTCAAAATTTTTAAATATCAAACAATAAATATATTAAAAAATAATATTTTATTTAACTTTCAACTTTTATCTTAACTCACTGTCCAAACTAATCATTTACCCGCTTATTTTAATTCTGTTTTATAGTACTGCATCTATTATAATAATATTGATTTGGATTGGGATATATATTAGACCATCCGTCTTTTACCCCTCATGATTTTATATCAATGCATGCAAGACATCATGAGTAAGTACTACACAAATTAAATTTAGAAACTTAAAAGCAGGGCGGCCTCAATAAATTAATTGAGGCATAACGCAAAATCTTAAAATAAGGCTTTTCTATTATTATAATATAATGATATACACCATGTTTAATATATTTATAAATTATTTAAAATCAACATTCATTAATATATCATTTTTAATAGATCGATCATATATAGTATGATTCACATATATATATATAATTCTTGTGATCACATGTTTAGTTGATTAGAACAGCACAAGGCTTTTTTTCTTTAAAGACCTTATATTTTGGAGCAAAGTATAAAATAAACTGAAACTTTAATTATGAATTTATTTCCGAAGAGAATATATAATAGATTTATGTGGACTTTGTTCAATTGCAAAAAATAGTCCTTAATTTGCATTTTGGGGGCCTTAGGTAGGCGCCTAAGTTGCTGAGCCGCTCTTGCTTAAGAGAAATGATATTTGTATTTTTTTTTTATTTGAAAGAAAAGAGAACATACTGTATCTTAACGTTAAATATCCATGGTGTTGAGTTGAGTACTAATTCTGTCCCTATAGAATCCGAAGGGCCAAATTATATTAAATAACGTCGGAGGATCACCAAAACATCCAATTGAAAAGAAAAACATATATATATTTGTTTAAATGGATATGCATGTCTCGTGATGATCTCAGATACCATTTAATGTGAAAAAGGGGAAGTCTGATGCATTAGTACTGCCTATATCATATATACATATATATATATATATATATATGCCTGCCTTTGTAGTTATTATATATATATATATATATATATATATGAAGGATCGGTATTATTTCATAATTTATGAACCAATATTGCAATTTTGAGGAAGAAGCAAGCTGGGGTTTGCAATTTGCATGAAATGATGAAAAGTTCAACCTAATTCGTTTTCACAAAGCAGTACTATGTTTTCAGTACTTAATTGTACCTTATGTCAGTCGTACATATATTTATATATATATAAAAATTAGGGCTACATTGATTGCAATTATTCGAATCTTATATATAGATATATATATATATAGCATTCGGCCAATTAAAGATAAGTTATAAGCATTAATAATGTAGTCCGGCTAGCTCTAAGATTAATATTATATCAGTAGTGCACTATTCTTCTCTAGATCTATGATTATATTTCTTTTCATATTAAATTCACGGTTTTGTTTTGTTTATAATTTTATGATCTATTGTATAAAAGAGTACCTCATGAGGGCTTTTAAGTGCCTTAATATTTATTCTATATGAGCCAATTCGATCCAATCCTATGCGTAATCTTTTAAAAGGCGTTCTCTTGTATCAGCAATTAGTGTCTATATATATATATATATATATATTGTAAGGAGGACAGTACACCATAATTTTATTAATGTGGAATACCGTATTAGCTGTTAGTCATGACTATTTATCTTACGGGCGTACACTCATGCATATGAATATATATATATATATACACACACACTTATTTTGTTAAATAATACTCTACATGTTGATATAACAAGTGGTGTCACATGTTACGGAAATGGATTATACCCCTTGATCGCATGATATATATATATATATAATATTATACATGCATGTTATCTAGATGAAAGGTGCATGCTTGCATATGAACATATATAGAGGCTTAGATATATAATACATACATACATATATATATATATAAGAGAAGTAGAGATATATATGTAAGAATTGAAAAGGAGGGATATAAAGAATAGATACAACTTGACATTCATTTTTCAAGCTAAAAATTATTAGTTGCTAAATGGTGCCACTATTTATTTAGTTGTGGGCCCTGGGTGGGGACCCAGGCCCAGTACCTCATGTTTTGAAGTGAACAATTTGCATGTGATTAAAATAAGGTTGAGAGTTTCACTTGTCAATATCTGCAATTCTTTCCCCACATATCTCTGCACTGGCCCCAACCCACCCCATATATTATTCATTAATTTATATACATTCTATGACCTTCATAATTTCTAAAATTCCCGACTGGTCCCCATCCAATAGCCGTTAGTTTTCTTCTCCCCCCAACAAAAATAAAAAATAAATAACAAATCGAAGAATCAAATGATAGGACGCCAATCCCCAACATGCAATATAGCGCGTGCAATTACGTGCCTTACGAAAATGACGACTGAGCATCCGAAGATTTGAAATGACCGTAGAAATTTCATTCGTGAGAGAGGTCCGCGCGTGTGTTAGCAAATTCGACTCTGAATAACGACCCCGCCAAAAATGACGTCATCTACACACCCCGCCACCAGGTGTGCGCAGGTTAAGCGGGAAGAGCCTATCTGGTGCGCACGTTAGTGGTAGTGGAAATATGACTACGACGACGAAGACGCTTAGCTTAAATGCAACAAATCTTTGACTCTCTGTAGCTCACCAATGACACAGAAATGATAAAATACTACTATGCATTTTTATATATTGAATGGGGATATTTTTATTTATTTATTCAATAATTGTGATAATTTTATATACGCAATTGTTAATTTCTTGATCAAACAGTGTTTTCAAAATTAAAATTATTATTTAAAAAAAAAATGGTTTTGGAGGTCGCTTTTAAGCTGTCGTTGTTCTCATTCGATTCTGCTGTAAGATGATGGGACTTGGGGTTTTGAAGGAGATAGAGCTAGGGCTTCGATTGGGGCGGAGGAGGTTTCTGCTTGGTTTTGGTGCTCCCAGGGCTGGGATTTGAGCTTTGGCTTTCATCCAGGTTCGGTTTTTTTTTTAAAAAAAAAGAAAAAATTGGCCATGCTTGGACTCTGTTTGGTTGCCGGGAAGGGTGACGAAAAGAAAAAAAGAAAGTTGGACTTTGAGTTTTTATGGTGTTTAGTTGTTAATAACAAGAATAGTTTTAGCTTGGCGTGAGGAAATGTTTGATTCTCTTTTATTGAGTGTTTTTTAAAGGTTCTGTTCTCTTGTGTTTTTATTTGACTTTTTATTGGTCCTTTGATTGCTGTTATAGTACTTCGTAAAACGGAAGACCTTTTTTCCCCTTCTAATGGTTTAGAAGTTTTTGAATCAGTGATCCTTATGAGTGTGTATTGGTTTTGATGGAGATAGTATAGTCGTGTATTCAATGGAAGAAAGAGATTGGGAAATTTCCTTTCGTAGACAGTTAATTGGTCACTTTCAGTGTCTTTACCACTCGTAGTTCATGTATCTGTCAGTTCCTATGCATCTCTCGTTCAAAGACAAAGTATCATGAAGGTTCTGGTGTATTTTCAAATGAAAGTTCATAGGTCATTGCTAATTTGCTTCCTTAAAAATAAAAATTTCATATCTTGTTTGTTGGAATTGAATCTGTTATAGCCCGGGAGTAAGACAAAAAGCAGTTGAATTTGTCCCTGAAGCAGAGCTAACTTCTGCTTTGTGTGTATTTTGTGGCCTGATAGCAAAGGCTTTAAGAGGAGCATTTTCCTGGCTGGCCCTCTCCGCTGGTTTTTTTAAGCTTTGGAGGTGACACTTTCAAGAGGGTGGCCATTGTTTGATTTCGATTTCTTCTAATTCCTTTCTTGCATGCCTACCCGAGTTGGTTCTCATCCGACACAAGCAGCAGCTCTCACTGTTGTAAAGAGCTATATTGTGTGATTAGTATGCACTTCAAGCTCGTTTCATAACGAAAAAAATTTCAACATCCAGATGAAGGGTAACTGAATCTCACTGTTGGCACAGTTATATTTTCTACTGCAAGGAGCTTCAAAAATTGGGAAAGAAGTTTAATTCTTCAAGTTTTCTGGGGATTACATTGTTTGGGCCCTTGTCGTTTGGAATTCAATATTATTAATCAGCCATTTCACATCTGCTTTTCTTGATTTATATCGAGTTCTTGCACTAAAAGTGGAAATCTCAAGCTTATAAGATCAAATATGCTTCTTTTCTATGTTTAATTTATGCATTTATCTTTCTTACCTTCATGTTGATGCCAAAGGCTCATTGAGTTACCTCTATGATCAGTGTAAAGAGCATGAACTCTCCATCAGCCCAGTTTGTCACCTCAAGAAGGATAGGAGTATATGACCCTATCCACCAGATTGGCATGTGGGGAGAAAACTTCAAAAGCAACAGTAATCTAAATGCGTCTGCATCCTTGATCGTGGAGGATGTGAAACTAGATAGTCAGGTGAAAAGGTTTGAAGGTTATGCGTTTTGTTAGTTGGGGCCAAATTCTCCCTGAGCTTATTCATTTTTGTTATATGGTATTTTAGTCACAGGATGCTTCTCATGGAACAGAGGGACCTTCTAACCAATATGACCAAGAAGCAACTAAACCCACAGATAAGGTGAGGGTGATTATATAAGGTTTACAAGATAATTAGGTTTTCTTATACCTTGCATTGGAGGGCTGGAATCTTTCAGGTAAAATGGTTTCATCCAGGAACTTCACCAAGAGGTGCTAGTTTAGATTTAGTCCCCCTTGGCCACATTCTAATGCCTGTTATTTTTTTATTTTTAGCTTTGCTCTTGTGCATATGGTTTGTTTGAATGTATTGTATCTTGCTTAGAAGCCTGCAAACGCTGAAACTTTTATTTGCATCCTAGATTTCTGTCTTCCTTTTTTTTTTTTTTTAATTTCTTTGTGGTGCATGCTTTACTGATATTCTCATAATATGCTGTTTCGACAATTATTAAAGAAGTTAGCAGTAATTTCAGTCAATATATATAACCTTTAATGCCTTTCTACTGGTGAAATATTTCAGTTTAGACTGCTTATATGAAAGAAAATCTGGTGTTTTGTATATAAATTTATCGAGAATGATGTCTTGGGTTTATCCATTGTTTGCCACTAATTCATTTGTGAAGGTAACACGTTGTGTGATATGGATAATCTAAACAGATATGTATATGCTCATGATTGAGGATTTCAACCCATAAGCTTGGCATACTACTGATCATGTTTAATTACGAGGATTAACTCAATACAGCACCGACAACTGTTGTGGTTTAAAAATTTACACATAAAATTTGCAGGTACAAAGGCGTCTTGCACAAAACCGTGAGGCTGCTCGTAAAAGTCGTTTGCGGAAGAAGGTTGAATACACACTGAGATAGAGACCTTCGATGCAAGATATGTGCAAGAAAGAGGAATTCTACTCATCAGCCACTATTCATTCTCACACCCCACACCTACAGCTTTTTAATAGGGTGTGGGAGTGTTTTTCATAGGATATGGGGTGTGGGGTAATGAATAGTGGCTGATGAGAAGAATTTTTCGTGCAAGAAATGGTTTGACATAATAAGTTTTTGTTTTGCTTTGCAGGCCTATGTTCAGCAGTTGGAAACAAGTCGTTTGAAACTTATTCAATTAGAGCAAGAGCTTGAGCGTGCCCGACAACAGGTTTGACAAAGATTAGCTTTTATTTGTCATCTTTGAGGCATTGATGTATTGTTATTAATCAGCACAACTTTTTTCATCCCTGAAGTATATAAAAGCAGTTGATGTTTTACTGCAGGGCTTGTATATAGGTGGTGGGTTAGATGCCGGTCATCTGGGGTTCTCTGGAACCGTAAACTCAGGTTTGTTACTCCATATGTCAAAATCTATTATCCTGGAATCTAATGTTCTCAGTCTCAATGTTTTCCTGAGTTGTTTATTTTGCATGTCTTTAAGACTGGTTGGTAGCTGATGTGTTTGATGGTGAATACAGCTCGGTACTGAAGTGCTTTTTGATTTTAAGTTCCTAGTGATACTATTAGGAGAAAAGATAAATGTTGCATTTTGGAATGTTAGTGTTATGTCCTTCATGCAATGAGCATTGAGATGTGGGAAGTGAACTTTTTTGTTTTCCATTTTTTGCTGAATAAAGTGAATTTATTAGGTTTCTGAGCATAACAAATGTTCTGCCTTCCATGTTTTGCTATTAGGATTCTAGTTCTTGCTAGCGAATAGAGAAATCTTAGTAACAAGTGGCTATTTCCTTTATAGTATGTTTCATTTGGTGGATAGAGGAGGGAAGAAGAAAATTGAGAAGGGAAAAAGGTGGGAGGAAGAGGTATTTCTGTTGTATGGTTGCTAGGTGGTAAAGGGAAGTGGGATGATTTGGATGGATGCATTTTCCATTGAGGTCGACATGTTTATATCCAACCAAATCTGGTGGAAAAAAGAAGGTAACAAAGCAGCTCATACAACGATATTACCTCCATGCACCTTGTCCAGTGTAAATGTTTCAAGCAACAAGTACACCCATGTATCTGTCTTTCTTGTGATTGTTTTCTGCATATACTTGCAGCTCTCCCTTTTAACCTTGATAGTTTCAACTTTCTTTACCACCGGGAAAGTTACAATAGTCATTCTCATTTACCAAACTAAAATTAAAGATTATGTTCTTATAACTTATCACTACACACATGCACACAATGCACATTAGTGCACCACCAAAAAATGATGTCTTCATGCTGTGCATAAACACAACTTTCAGAAGGTTGAATTGTAGTTGTAACACCAGAGTCAAATTCCTTAATGAGCTATTCATCTTCATGTATGATTTCTCTGCATGCTGAGGATATCCTTTGTGGTTTTATATCTTGTGGGTTTATTTTTCTTCTCGTATCCTTCCCTCAGCCCCCTTCTTTATTTTTTCAATATATTGTATTCTAGAATTAACTAACACTAAGGATTCTGCAGGGATTACTACATTTGAGATGGAGTATGGACACTGGATGGAAGAACAAAATAGACAGATTTGTGACTTGAGGAATGCTTTGAATGCTCATATAACTGATATAGAGCTTCGAATGCTAGTAGAAAGTGGCATGAACCATTATTTTGAACTTTTCCGTATGAAAGCAACTGCCACAAAAGCTGATGTCTTCTATATGATGTCTGGCATGTGGAAAACATCAGCTGAGCGCTTCTTCTTGTGGATTGGAGGGGTTCGCCCTTCACAGCTTCTTAAGGTGATGTACTGATCATCTTCAATCAATATGTGGGGTTCATGCATATTTCAATTCATAGGAACAGCTTGGAGTAGAAATTGTATCACCCAAGTGCACTTTTAGATCTGTAAACTGGGTTTCAGTTCAAATAAAAAGTTTAATAAATTCTACTGATCAAAAGTGCATAATTTGAAATCATGAATATATATATATATATATATATATATATATATGAAGCAACCGAAAAAGTTTGACATTTTAATGAACAAAAAAGCACAGGTACATGCATGCATAAGAATAGAATATGCTATTATATAGTATACTTTGTGCTTGTTTGTAACTCTCTATATGCGCATTTTAGTGGAAAATATCGCCATCTATTACTAACACAAGGGAAGCTTATCATATGTGATTAATTCTACTAGGGCTAATGCCCCCCTCCCCCCAACTGTTGTCCCAGAGACATACACTCTAAACAATACACAGTAACACTAAAGGCTCTTGGGACTGTTACACATATTTCGTAACCTACCATCAGCATATGATATAAACATAAAGAAAAATTAATCTGATTAATCATGTTCGGGGTTGGCTAGGCATAATGTCTGCAAATCTTGGCTGGCCAAGCACTGAACGTGGCTGGTGGCAACCTCAAGTTTGTATTAAATTCGGGCTTCGTCTCCATGTTATTGAAGAATTTGCGGGCATTTCTTTTAATGCCATTATTCTGTAATTACATAATCAAATATGAAATAATTCTTGTATTGATTTTGTTACAGGTGCTTGGGCCTCAGCTTAACCCCATGACGAAACAACAATCTTTGGATGTTTTGAATCTTGAACATTCATGTCAGCAAGCGGAAGATGCTCTTTCGCAAGGTATGGAGAGACTCCAGCAAACTCTGGCTGATACTGTAGCAGCTGGTCAACTGAGTGAAGGAAGTTGCAACCGGCAGATGACTAATGCGATGGAGAAGTTGGAAGCTCTAAGGACCTTTGTGGGACAGGTATGCATTCCATTTTCTCATGGACAAACCAATTCTGACAGTGTGGCTGATTTTTGTGTTGCTTTCTTTATGCACCAGTCTCTTCTCTGAAATCTCTATTAAGATCACTAAAGTTCTTCCTTGTCAAGTAAGTAAGGCTAGAATGCAATCTATTAGTTTATAATTTGCCCATTGCTGACTGAAAATGCTTTCTTCTGACCGATTATAAGAGCAATTTGGATTCTATATAAATGGATTCTATAAGTAGGACAAATACCTTGAAAGAAAAATGGGAGGAATTTTTCACTTAGCCATCATGGTCCACGTAACCATCCCATCATTTTCCAGAGATATTGCATAACCTAAAAAGGCTATATAAGCAAAATGCATAGAGAGATGTGTTCTAACATTCCTTCCTTTTTTGCCAAATCCTCATTCAGTAAAGCAGTGTGGTGCCTGCCATTAAAGGTTTCTTTTATATTTTACATTTATGGGTGAGATTTCAACCTACCCCCATCCACTCACCATTGACCTTTGCACCAAAGTCCTAGATTCTTACATGTTTCATGTATTCATTTCTTAATTTTGTTTAGATAACATTATTTTCTTCATTGATAAGTTTTATGTTAAAGGGATATTTATCATAAAAGTTTACAGCTTTCCTTTCTATCAACCTTTTATGGTTCTCGGCTAAATTTCAAAATCTCGAGGAAGGTGTGATCATTTTCTATTTGTCTTGTCTTTTTTTTCACTTCCATAGAAGCACGTTGCATCAATAAGGGTTGCCAAGAAAAAGAATAGTCCACTGTTGCTCTGATCATTAAAAATCTAAGGTTTAACAGGTTTTGGTTGAAATAAATGGTGGATCTTGCATACAATTATACAAAATTGTTTTGGAATCTCTTTAATCTGTTGGATTACGATCAAGAAGGAATGACATAAATTCTTAGAAAGTTTCTCCTGAAATAAGAAAGGCAATTAAAAGAGCAAACAGTGTTCCCATGTCAAGCCGCAGTGAGGCTCCAGTTTTAAGAATTTCTATCATCTTGCATCCTCACCCCACCCCTTTCCCAGGAAAAAGAAGAAACTAAACTAGAAGACTGTCATAAATCTCTTGAAATTGTCAAAATTTTTCTTAAATTATATTTCTGTAGATCATTTGAGGATTGGAAAATAATTTCAGTAGGAAGTTTGTAATGCTCTGATATTAACTCAAGTTATTGAGTGGGAGATTACCAAGAATTGGGTTAGTTTACTCTATAGAGCACAAGATGATAGAAAGAGCTCTCGAAATCCTTTGGAAGGACCGTCAAACAATATATTTGATTAATAATTTTTTTATAATGATAGGTCATAACTTGAGTGTTAGTAAATATGATTGGGTTCCATAGAGTGATCACATAATTATCTCTATGCAGTGATTAACATTGAAGTTTTACTGCAATTCAGAACATTCTAAACTATATGTTGCAGTCATAGCATCTCATCATAGAGAAGGAACTCGTTATCAAAACAACCTGTTTGTTTATTATTCAGGTTGTGATTTCAGATTGTCATTGATAGGAAGTTGTACCACCACAATTACCTTTCTGAACATCTGATGCCACATTCACTGATGAAATGTGCTTTTGTTGGAACAGGCTGACCATGTTCGGAAGGAAACCCTGCAGCAGATGTTACACATACTGACTATCCGCCAGGCAGCTCGAGGGCTGCTTGCCTTGGGTGAGTACTTCCAACGCCTTCGAGCTTTGAGCTCACTTTGGGCTACCCGCCCTCGTGAGCCTGCTTAGTCTCACCATAGAAGATGCTATAAGCTCAAAATCAGTGGCATGCCTTGGCCAGCATACCTGCCTCTCAGTAGTGTCGTTATAAAGATACGATCCAAGTTGCTGACAATTTTCAATCAGCCTCCAGCCATCGAGAACTTGTATATATAAATGGCCATTTTATCGAGGGGAAATTTGTGATCAAGGTAATTTTTACTGCTTGTACGTTACCTTGTCTCAAAAGTTCATATATTCAAAGATTTAGATTTGAGTTTTAGAGTTGGAACTTTGTCATGTATATTGTTGTTGGATGTATTGTGTGTGGAGGTCTCGAAAGAAGTGCGCACTCTGTAAAAGCCTTCTTTGTGCTTTGAAATGAACGTCTTTCATCGTAACGAACTGATGTAGTTTAACTGAACTTGATTGTGAGTTGTAGTATCAAATGCCACTAATTTGAAAACAAAGAAATTTTGTCTAAATGGTTGAACTATTTTCAGGTTCATGGTCAAGAATACTTGACACAATGCAGCCTAATATCCAATAGGAAATTAAGTAGCCACTGATGTAATGGTTAATCAGAGCCAATATCCCACTTGTTAAATCTTTTCTGCTGAGATTCTTGTTTTGTTCTGGTATTAGCTAATGACATAGAGTACTTGCTAAAATCATTTCATTTCCACAGGGATACAGTTATTAATTTAGGACCATATGGGTAATTTGCTAGTGAGGCTTCCAATCTCATGTAGGTTACTATACAATCAGTGTCCCCACTATAATTTGTTAGTAGGTAATTCCTCCCTGTCAGGTCAGGGGATCCTACTCTTGAACCTACAGAGTATAAAGAATGATTTGCGGTCAACACTTTAAAAAAATAAAAAGATTAAGATTAATATTCTCTTCCATGCATACGGACCGAAATAAAGGGATGGACAAAAACAGTAACACTCCGCTCCTCACGTTTAGTAATAAAATTAATTTTAAAAATTTTTAAGATTTGGAGTGTTATTACTTAATCTTAACTTAAATATATATATATTTTTTAATTTTAAAATAAGCGTCATGTACAAAGATTCTATAAATAAAATAATTATTTATTAAAATACTGAGATCATAAAAGAGTGAACATAAACATTTATTAAAATTTCTCAAAACTCACGTCATAAAAATCATAACTTTAAATCTCTGTACATGATCTAGCCTCCTGTTATGCCTCTCTGGACTAAGTGTCGTCCTGTATCTCTATCGTCATAATTATCCTGACCTTGGGTGGTTTAAAAACATTAAAAAAAAAAACTAAAATGAGTTGATCACTCAATAAAAAATCCATCATAACATAAACTTACTTAACATAAGATTTTTCATTAAATCTTTCATGCTGATAACTTAAAATCATGACTGATCATACTGATGTTTATGTTATACACGACTGATTTATCTGAATTAACTGATTAATCTGACTCATCTGGCTGGCCAACACACTTAACCAGGTGTGCAAGATTGTGCACTAATTTCCCCTGCTGCAGCAAATGAAGCCGATTGTGCAATACTCTTGCATACTATGGTGAGTTTGTGGCTTGCACGCCCACCCTGAAACTACATTGATACCATGCATCTGAATGACCATCTGATTAATTATTATGAGCTTATCTTAGACTTGATCTTATGAAAACTTATGTGTCTTGTGCAACGTGAAATGCATGAGATGCATAATACATACATATAGGGCTGAGCTCTGACTCTAACAGGAGTCGGAGCGGAATTTTTACTTTGACTTTGACTCCGACTCCGAACTCCGACTGACTCCCTATTCGAAGCTACTCCGAACTCCGACTCCATTGGAGTTGAAATCGGAGCGGAGTCGGAATTCTCAAAATTTTGTACAGCTCTACATATATAACTATAATATGCGGAATGAAACATGATGAATGCCGTGCTTGTAAATATCATAACATGCATTATACGTAAACACTAGCTTCGAAAGAACTGGCTTTAATAATAATATATATAATTAGCTAACGTATGTTAATCTTAATTTATGATCAAGTTACTTACCTTATAGTGTTGCTTCCTAAAATTTTTAACACAAAATGGACCATGATGCTGAACTAGGAGGTTTATGGCTGTTTTTTTTCAAATAACACGCAGAATGGATATATTTATAAAGAGATTTGAGAGATTGTAACGACCAATTTGAGTTAGACTCAGTTGATACATATAGTGACACTAATCTGCTGAACACTCACTTGTGATCATTTAAAAAGAGTTTGAATTTAAAAATATGATCTAATAGTTCATTCAATATAGAATTGACAGTGACTGAGACTACATAGGGAACTTCAATCAGTGATGATTTTAAATTGAAATAAATTTCTAATGACCAATTTTTAAATTCTAAAAAGAGTCTAACTCCTTTAATAAATAATAAATAAGATTGAACCTAGTTATTGAGTATAATTAAAACTCCCAATCAACTTCAATAATTTATTATTCGTAAACTTATCTAATATAGCTCATTAAATATAATTTAAACCTAATAAAAATTATTAATATACTGACCTTAGAATGATTGAGCCGAATCGTTACAAAAATAAATTAATATTCATTACTTATCAAAAAAAATAAATAAATTAATATTCACATACTGCAATTACATGAACCTGCTCTGGAAGCTAGTAATTGCAATTAAACCATAATCACAGAGACTACTCGCCCTTGTTGCAATTGACCCAAGAACCGAGCGGTTATCCCTGAATGTCTTCTGCCTTTTGTTTTTGCTTTTATCCTCGCTATAAAATGTGGCGTTCGGCATAATTTTTCTGGAAAAAATCCTTCTAAATGGCTGCCTTCTTTATAGACCATCTCCACTGTCCCACAGCACCATTGTTAAGGTAGAGGACGAGAAGAGGATAATTTCTTTTTCTTTCCTGAACTCCAAGAGGCTGATAATTATTTTATTGAAATTAAAGACTTTATTTTCTTGCACGATGAACAATGCCAAGATTTTCAGGGTAATGAGGCATTTTATTCCAGGTATCCACAGGCCCGCAGGGTTCTAGGCGCATGGTTTATGACACATCTTGACAAAACATGGAAAGCAAGATATTTTTTTCCTATGGTAGAGCGAGCTCAGAAATCTAAAGTTTTCACTTCATATTATTGAAAATAAGTTCTTCATAGAGTACATAATTAGCATCTGAGCTCCTGCAGATGTATGGTGTATACTTACAACCTTGACATGGAATAGTCTAAGGCATCGACAAGAAAATCTGCACAAGGAGAAACAAGTATAGTGTTACCATATACCCTGCTTTAAAAAACATTTAGAAGAATTTTTGAATGCCAAATTTGGATAGGACTTCCTCGTTGTAATCTAATAAACACTCATCCACATAAATAGAGGCTGACTATTCAAATCGGTAGAACTATTTAAAATGAGACATAAAGAGTACCTGCATCGTCCTTTGTAAAACACATTGGTGGCTTTATTCTAAAAACATTTCCATGCAATCCCCCTTTCCCAACTAGAACACCAAGCTCTGCAACCAGAAACCATTAGACAAATAGCATAGCAAAAGGAAATTTATGAGAAAAAAGTAAAAATATATAGTAAATAACTCATTTAGAAAAAACAAAGGCGCCCGCCAGGGTGTGTTTGAGATGTGCCCGGCTACCTCTAAGTTTCTCAAATAAAACTGCAGTTTCTGCCTTAGCAGGTGTCTTCTCGGTCCTGTCAGTCACGAGTTCTACACCAACCATTAAGCCCCTGCCCCTCACATCTCCAATGACTGAAATAAAAATAAAAATATTTCGGATGAGAAATCTGTATTAAAATAGCAGTCTAAAGCACAAATACAGATTCGGAATGGAAAGATCCATACAGATAAATATTAGTTACCACTGATTATAGGAGCTACAGGGCAATAGTGACTGAGGCCCATGATATCAAGTAAAGCATGATAAACAATCTTAAGCTTATATCCAAAGACTAAAACCCTCATGCAATTTTCTTCATCATGACTCAGATAAATCCATCTTAGAAGTGGAGTTAACTTTGACTTTCTTAAGGTTTGCATTAGATAGATTTATTAGAATACTACATTAATCATATGCACAAACCTACATGACAGGATTTTTAACATCCTAGGAGGATAGATTTTCTAGAGGTTGAATTCAAGAGCAAGTACTTTCATGTCTTTGCTGAAGAGCTCTCAAACGCCCAAGCAAGTGTGAACCAACATCAGTACAATGAGCTTGACGCTTCTCCTTGTCAAGAACTCTAAGTACTGCCAGCCCCCCAGCTGAACATACAGGGTTCCCACCAAAAGTATTAAATAGAATTTTCTGGGCCAATACACTTGCTATCTCTGGGGTTGTCACCACTGCTCCCAATGGTAGCCCATTGCCAATACCCTGGTAGATGAAAAAGGGCAAATGGATTATGCGACCTTAACATGATGCGTCTTCCTAATATATATTATTATATAGGGAAACAGGTAATGACCTTTGCCATGGTAACTATATCTGGAATGACGCCCTGTGTTTCAAAGCCCCAGTAGTGGCTTCCTGTACGACCAAACCCAGTTTGCACTTCATCAGCAATGCAGATGCCACCAGCCTTGCGTACAATGTCATAAACCAGTTTCAAGTATCCAGAGGCCAATTCAACTGCCCCTCCAACTCCCTATAGTTAGCAAAACTGTGCAATCAGTTAAAATGTTGTGTAACAAGGTGGTTCGTAATGACATTTTTACACGTGAAAAATAATACAAACCTGGATTGTTTCGGCTATAAATCCAGCAACTTTTCCTGAAGTACCAAAATCAATGTGATCTTGTACATCTTTGGCATAACGATTAGCATCAGAGCCAAAATCACCATGGTATGGATCTGGATTTACAGCATGATGAATTTCGCCCTACAAAATGTTGCCGCACTCTTGAATAGATAAATCAAAAGCGATACTTGAAAAATGTCTTTTACAAATATACATACATGCAGATATATATATCTTTAAATAAACAACCAGGACAGTGAGATTATATTGATAGACTAGGAAATGACAGCGCTTCAGGGTGTTCTTCTATGTGTGTGTAATTCCCTTTGTGCAAAAAAGAAAAGGAAAAAGACATAGTCATTGTTACGCTCAGAAAATGTTAGATAAACAGAAGATTACTCGTAACGTATTTCCCCTTCCTATAAATTTGAAATAGTGTTACAAAAAAATTATGACTTTTTAGGAACACAAAAAATATAATGAAGAAAACAACAGCCGACAGAAATGGTCTGGACTCTGGTTATAGCTTATCTTATTGGTATTGAACTTCACAGCGCATACATGTTGAACGTTGCTAGAAACTTTACACAACCATCTAAGTCAAATTGACATTTAAACGCACACGGCCTACACTCAGCCAGTGATAATCCATGATCTAGTTGGCATTACACGTGGCTATGCCAAAAAAACTAACCTGGGGTATTGGGTACTTCCATGTGTTAAGAGCAGTGAGTCCAAGCGTCCCAGAACTTCCCCCATGATATGCATTCCTCAACGAGATCATGCCAAGATTACCAGTGTATAGACGGGCCATCAGCATCGCTAATTCATTTGCTTCCGTCCCAGAATTTACAAAATACACAACCTGAATTTCCGAAAAAGGTTTCACTAGTTGAAAGTTCGCATTCATTCAATACGCATAATGAATGTTGTTGCCAATCAAACTAAATTTCAGTTCATAAAAGAAAAACCTTTAGGTTTCCAGGCATTTTGGAAGCTAATGCCTCAGCAAAATCAGCTATTGCATGGTGAAGATATATGGTTGTAGCATGCTGTAGAAGGTTGCTCTGCTCCATTATCGCACTTAATATTTCAGGATGGCAATGTCCACAAGAAACCGTAACTATCCCAGCAAACGCATCCAGGTAACGCCTCCCGTTCTCATCAAATAAATACTGCATCTTCCCCTCAACAATATTAAGCTGTGCATCAAAATTTTGAGGTTAGTGATGGATTTTCTGTTTCTAAAATGAATGACATGCAAGATTTCCTAAATTAACCAAAAATTCCCGCCGGGATAACCGCACGTGATTAAACAGAAGATCTGATCCAAGGGTCATTTAAACTCGTGCTGTTAAAAAAAAAAAAATTAAATTAAATACTTAACAGGCTTCTGATAGTAGTGGAAGAGAGAAGGACCGAGAAACTTCCTCCGCTTCTGGAAGACTTCATCGGCCAGAGGGCCCTTGTAGGATCTCGGGGAGTGATCGAACGGAGGAAGCCGAGGCGGAGGAGCATCGCAGACAGCGGCGGCAGCAGCAGCAGCAGCAGCAGCAGATGAAGAAGGAATTGTAGAAAAGGAGGAACCGGAGAGAAACTTTGCCTTCCTCAGCAGATGCCTCTGCAACGCCATGGCCGATCAAGAAATCACGAAAACGAAAGCAGAGGGTTTCAGTGAGAGGGGGGCGTTGCGTGCAATGTTTTTGGCGGCTGCCCAGTGCCGGTGGTTACTTCTAGCAAACGCTGACGTGGTTTTGCGTTTCTTATGTTATCTTTTTGGAATCGAATCTCTTTCCTTCTTAATTCGAGTTTTACGAATCAAGGTTGAGAGATTAAATTGAGAAGGAAGTAAATATTCAAATAAATAATTTATTATAAATATTTATTTCTCAGATCATATTCTAAAATTTAGAAAAAACAATTAAGAGAAATTGATTATTTCTGAAACTATTGGTAACACCTTTGAAGATTCTATGAATCTATTTCAGCGTAACAACTATAATGACTCATTTATGGAAAATGCTAATTTATCCTGATTTGTTCCTAGGATTGACCCCAATTGCATTTTAATTTTTTTAAAATATTAAAAATAATTATTATTAATAAATTTGTGTATTATTTTAAAAAATATTTAAAGATGTTTAAAATATATATATATATATATATGTAAAAAAAAGGTGAGATTTCAGTAGAAAAGTCCCTCACTTACTATGCCTCTTCAGATTCTTTTCGAATCCGTTACCCGTGTAAATGGTTGCATCATTCTTCTTCTTTTCCACTTTTTCACAAGCACTTTTGGCCAAAGAAAGGTTCAAAAGTAATTCTTCCTAACATGCAGATTTGATGAAAAATATATAAATAGTCAGTGCGGGATAGCCTCCTCCCTGCCCCCGCCCTGCATGGATCGGGGGTAGAGTTTTCACCCTTGACCTCGTCTATTTTAATAATAGATTATAATTTATTAGATTTAAAAATTATTTTTAAGTTTAAAAGTGATCAAAAATATATTTTTAGATTTAAATTTATAAATTTAAATTTAGAAATATAACTATAATTTAAAAATTATATAATTTTTAAATTTGTTAGTATATATTTTATGTAAATTATAGTGTAATACAAGAGTCCCACATTAATTAAGTGTGAGACTTGTATTGTCAAGATAATATTCTATAAAATGGTCACCCTACTACATTATAACTTACACAAAGTATTATGTAAAACTTCTACTTTATACATATTAATATATTTATATGTAGTAAAAATAATAAATATATATTTATATAAAAAGAAATTTGGGTGTGGGGCGGGGCCTCGCTGGGACTAGGGGTGTAACTGGTCTGGTTCGGTTCGGTTTTGGACAAAATCTAGGACCGAACCGGTATGTACCGATTTTCTATTTTTCAAAACCGATTACGCACCGGTTACCTTCCTAAACCAGTACTTCCGGTTTTACCGGTTTCCGGTCTTTTTTTTCAATTTTTTTTAAATGTAAGTTTCACAATTTGTCATTAAAAATTTGTTTATAAAAAAAAATAAATTTAAAAAAAACTGTTTTATACTTTTATAAATATATTAGACTATTGGTATATTTATAAGTTATATATTAGTATTAGTTATAAACTATATATTTAATATTAGTATTAGTTATAAATTTTTAGTAAAAACTTGTAGTATTAATTATAAGTATAACTATAATCATTAGTCTATATTAGACTATTAGTATTAGTTATAAACTTTTAGTGATTTAGGATTAACATTTTATGTAATAATTTATAAATTATAATAAAAAATTATTTCATATATGAATACATATAATTATATATATTATATATAAAAATTTCACATAAAAATTTATAATTATACATAATATATAAAACTTATATATATTAATATATATATAATATTTTGTATAAAACTTATATATACAATAATACAAATATTATTTTATATATATTTTTTATCAATCGGTCTGGTCCGGTCCGAAAAATCTTAAAACCGGAACCGGACCAGAACTGACCAGTTTTCACATTCTAAGAACCGGTCCCGGATCAGACCGGTCCGGTCCGATTTTCCCGTTTGAATTTACACCCCTAGCTTGGACCATACCGCCCCCCGCCTCGCCCCAACTAGTGTCTTGCCCTGCAGGGTGGGGTTACCCATCCCGCCATGCGGGGGCAGGGCAGCGGGGTGCGGGGCTCCGCTGCCCACCCATAGTAAATAGTAGGGAGATAATTTGTGAATAATAGTAAAATTATTTAAGTTACGATGTTTTATAGGATTTTGAGAAATGAGAGAGAAAAAGTTGAATAAAAAAAATTATAAAGTTAAAAGAGGGTTAAAATATAAATTTTTAATATAATCTTTATTTTGGAATTTGAATAAGTCGAATTATTTTTTGACACCAAGAAATGGTTTTTATAAATCTAGAAATAGAAAATAATTTTCAGAAATTCATTTATAATGGATTATGAGTCAAGACAAATCCTATTCAAAACTCCCTTTTATAGACATGGGAGGATACATTATATTAAATAGATACATGAACTTAGGGAATGACAATACACGAATCAAGAGAATAGATGAACATTGAAAATAGGAATACATGAATGAGTCAAAATTCTAATGGTCATTCATCAAATATATGGAATGTATTTTACTACATTCATATATTTACAACACTCCCCATTGGATGACCATATACAAAGAGCATGCCTCATTAAAACCTTGCCAAGGAAAAATCTGATGGGAAAAAAAATCAATGGCGAAGGAAAAAGAGTACAATATTCTTGTATACCTTGGAATACTTTAGGATTGCCTCGTTAAAACCTTGCAAAGGAAAACCCAGTGGAAAAAAATCTTAGTGAAGGAAAAAGAGTATAATTTGTATGGTCATTTTCTTCCCTTCAAAAATATGTAGAGCTTTATTGTTTACAATGAAAGATTTTTGAGTTGAGACAATCCAATGCCGTATACCAACTTTTTAAATATTGTAGTTGGCAATGCTTTAGTGAATATATCTATCAAATTTTCACATGATTGTATTTGCTTGATATCAATATCACCACTCTTTTAGAGCCCGTGTGTAAAATAATTTTGGCGAAATATGATTGGTTCTATCACCTTTGATATAAACTCTTTTGATTTGTGGACAATTCACACTTATCTTAAATGTGTTGAATTACTGATTTCAACCAAATACATTCCTTGCTTGCTTTATGCATTGAAATAATATTTGAATGGTTGGAAGAAGTAGCAATTAATGATTGTTTGACATGTAATACCCAGAGCCTAAGCCCAAACGAAGGGAGGCCCAAACCACGACGAAGCTAGCCAAGCCCATGATGATGTCGTTTTGGTAGGTGTCTTCTTCCTTGACTGTAGTTTTCTTGCCAGACCATTTTTTTTTCTTTCCCTTTAGTTTCTTCACTTTCGAATATCCTTCCACCTCAAATCCATTTTCCCCACGTCTCACGATTTTGTTTTCCTTTTCTTTTCTTTTCCATCACACGCTCAGACTCTCACTCACCCACGCCACTAGTTCATTTCACTAGCAGATGATCAAGTCATCCTCCAAACTCTTTCTCTCGCTTCTCTTTCTCACCGTAAGTTCTCACCACCCAACGAACAAGTCACTGCTCGAGCCCCTTCTGGTTGGTCTCATTGCCACGAAACACATAAGTGTTTTTCGTCCCATGCAAACTGTGTAATGTAGCCCTTCCCATCCACAAAGCATCGTAAACCAAACCATGCACATAGCCACCCTCCCAACCCCTTCACGTCTCAACCATGCACCATGGTGGGAAACAAGTACCCCACTGTCCAGCCCTTTAAGAAACTGTTACCACCTTGTCCCCTACCATAAACGACAACGCCGCCTCCATCTTGCAGCACAACAACTCCAAATGGAAACCAACATGCCGAGATCACCCCACATGATAGAAACCACAAGCCCACAGCCTAAACCTCAGCCCTACACCACCACGCTGTCACCGTGAGACGCCCCTGCAGATCACTAACATCCACTATTAACACCACCGTGAGCCGCATGCCTTTTGGTTAGCACCCAAAGAAAACCACCATTGCTTTCCATACTCAAAACATAACAACAAGCATGGATGTGATACTCCACTCGACCACCATGCAGCCAACAACCTCTGTTCGCCATGCAACCATCGTGATACTCCCGATGCTCCACCCAGAACAACCATGCCCAACTTGGTGCTGTCATGAGCCACCATCACGCGATATCTCCACCCCTCTCGGTAACGCAACTCTCCCTCTCTCTGTGTGATTCTCTCTCTTCCTCATGGTGCATTGCCATCGTACTCCGCCGTAGACCTCAGCTCAACCACTAGTGAGCCCATCGCTGCCTCCCATACGGTGAGTTTCCTCTCTCCCCACGCTGTGTTCTCTCATTCTCTCTCATTCTCTCTCTCTCTCTCTCTCTCTCTCCAAAGTGACCTACCGCCGCTCCCAATCATGCCGCCGTAGACATCCACCCAGGTCACCGTTACACATAGCTCTCGGTAAGCATACGCCTTCCCTGCTAGTGGAGACCATTTCATGGTGGGGAAAGGGTAATGTGTACTCGTGCATGTTAGCCTTAACTTGGAGTAATTACATTGTTACCCTTAATTTTTAAGGTGGGCTTTGATGACTTGGGTTGGTTTTGGGCTTGTTTGTATTTTGGAGTGGGTCTTTGTTAATGGTATTAGGTTTAATATCTTTTTCAACTGGGCTCTATTTTATTTCATTATAGTCTTGAAACTTTATGTTTTGTTTACAAAAATAAGTGACTTTGTATGTTTTCTTGCCTTTTATTTTAAATAAGAACCAATTGAAGGATATCTGAATGCACATCTAATCCTAGTTAACAAAACGGAGGATCGTTTCTTTTGATTTGGTTTAAATGTATTGAAAGGTGCTTGATTTTATGCAACAGGCGATATTCTTATTAAAATATGTTTCAACTTAAAATCCAAAGACTTTTTGATGTTATAATAAATGCCCTTTCTTGTTTTACTAGAGTTTCTATTTTGAAGGTATATATATACAATTAAAACCTTCATTTTTTGTCAGTTATTACTAGTTGGAGCTTGTGTCACAAACCCATTTTGCAAAGCTGATCTGGGTGTAAAGTTTGTGTTTGTACTTGAAATTTTATATCATGTGCGTAGTAGATTTTGAGTATAAAAAACAAAAAGAGGAAAAGATTTTGAGTATAAATCTTTTTGTGAGTATAATAATTTTATTTTTATTTTTATTTTTTTATTTTTTATGAAATGACTTGATATTGTCGCATCATTTAGATTCTATTGGCCAAAGGTTTATGGTTTGATCGTCACAAATTCTCAATCTCCAAAATAGAGATATTGGTGTCAAAACCCTGTCCAAATCTATTAAAAAAAAAAAAATAGACTTTGGTATTAATAACACGTGGTACTACCAGACCTAGAAGGGGCATAATAAGATTTGATTTGGACGGTAGACGAGATGAAATTATTTATAAATATTAATAAAATAATTTATATGTTTAATATGTTTGAATTAATATGTTTTATGGAAATTTAGAAAATGAGATGAAAGATTGAATAAAAATATTATAAATTTAAAATATTATTGGAATAAATTTTTTTATTTGATATTTAAAAAAGTTAAATTATTTTTTATATTTTGTTCGAAAGTTTGAAAAAATTATAATGATTAAATAAAAAAAGATGAAGATTTGAAATTAAAAAGTATTTGTATTTATAATACTTGAATATTGAGATGAGATGAAGTGAAATGAAAAGATTTTGCCATCCAAACTAGGCCAAAATTATAAACTGCCCACATGTCTTGATCAAAAGGTTCATATCTCAGATGAAATGAAATAAAAAATTTGTTATTATAATCTTTTATTGTTATTTTTTTTAGCATTTAAAAAAGTTAAATTATTTTTTATATTTTATTTAAAAATTTAAAAAATTTATAATTATTAAATAATGATTATATGAAAAAATTAAAAATTAAAAAAAAAATATTTATATTTAAATAATATGAGATTAAATGATATGATTTAAAAGGTTTGTGACATGATTTGGTATCTGCCATTCAATAATTTAAACTGGGGCTGGTGGCTTGACGTGATTGTTGCAATGACGTATATTTCTTTTCCAACAAACAGTATAGTTTGTCTTTAATTCTTAACCATAATATTTGAGTTTTCGATTATAAGAAAGCAAATTGGGTACGTACATACTCATCGTGATCATAAAAGACTAAGAAAGCAAATTGGGTACGTACTCATCATGATCATAAAAGACTCAAGTTTTTAGAATCCTCACGGCCTAGAAATTAGACAACTCACAAAAAAGACAAGATCTTTCATGTTCTTCACAAATGACACGATCAGACAACATACATCGGTCGGTACATGCACCTTAGCGCGCTGAAAAAAAAAAAACAAAATTGTCCCGTAAGAAATCTAGCAATGAAATGCATGTGTTGTGAAAACAAAAATTAAACGTGATTTTATTCAACAAATGAACGTACGTAATAGCAAAATATTACATGTTTTTTTTTTTCAATATGAGTGGACAAATTGAGTGAGCAAAATAGTATTTTTTTTTTTGTGTGGTGCTACTCCACTCTTCTTTTTTTTTTGATTTTTTAATTCATATTTTTTTATCATTCTAAAACATTTTTAGAAATATAAAAAAAAATCAATGCATTAATAGTCATTTTTTTAACTATTAAATAAAGAAAAAAAATTAAAAACAAATTAAAATGCATAAGGTACCAAAATGAGTGGACAAATTGAATAGACAAAATAGTATTATTCTTTTTAACATATTTGCAACAGCTAACGTATTTTTTTCCAAGCATACCAAATTATAGATAGTATGACAAAAAGTTTTCACAGTAATATTTGTGAAATTACACACTTTGTTTAAGACGAAGTGGAAGACACACTCTATGAACAAAATTCAAGAGACTGTGTTTTTTTAAAACCTAAAACAAAGGAAATAATAGAAAACGTAAAAAATATATGGAAAAAATAGTGAATTACAGCTTGGAAAGCTGTAGATCCACATTTTCAACCTTAGAGGAAATCAAAGATGCAAACATTGAGATTGTGGTGGTGCGTGAGGGACATGCGCTACCCTGGAAGTACGGTGGAACGTCAGGTTTGAAAAAACCGATGACCCTGGTCCTAGAAAATCCGTGCGTGGCAGCTATAGAGCTCTTTTTGCAATGTCGCGTGGATGTCACCCAGGCATTTTGGGTCGCTCGTGTGGTTCACGCACCTCTCCGTTCGATGAGATTCTTTGTCCGTCTGAAGGATCGGCGCCTTAGAAATCTTGTGGTGGGGCGCTTGGTGGTCGTCTGGCTTTGGAGAACAACAAATTTGCATTTCGCCCTACTATGAATGAAAAAACAAACAAAACCAGAAAAATAAAAGAAAAATTAGAGAGAAGAGGGAGGAGGGATGAGGGAGCAAGAGAGGAGGGAGGGAAGAGCCAAAGCTCCAACCCCCTCCTCTGATTTGAGTTTTTTGAAGAGGGGTTGTGTAGAGAGAAAAACTAGAGAGAATAGGGTTTCCTTTTATGATCATTACAAACTTAAAAATATAAGAAATATTTTTAACCTTAGACGTATGTAAAAAATTATGAACCTTAGACGTATATTATTGTATTTTTTCTTTATAGTCATGATGTGTCATAATTATGAACCTTAGACGTATGTAAAAAATATAAGAAATCGACAAAATTTTGGTTGATTGTACTCTCTATTAAGGCACATGCCTCAGCACATGCTACACACACGAATCCTTCTGGAAGAAATCCTCAACCACATGATTCGGATGCAGGGGACTCCATGATAACAACATAACAAACTCTGCAGCAAAGATTATTCGAGAATCAACTCTTTGTTTTTTTCATAATGCTTTTCATTGGCTATTGTATTTTATAAATACATTGTGATATTGTACATTTAAGTGTGTGAGGAAATATAGAAAATATGAGCTATTGAACTATCTGATCTTGGTTGATACAATTTATCAAACGCCTCGTGTTTCGCTTCATGGTACCAGAGCTCTAAAGGACCAACGTCCATTTTTTTTCCCCATGGAAGCTGATAAAACAAATCCCACTGTTAGCCCTGCTATTCTCAATTCCACTTCACACTTCATCACGTTGAAGCTTTCCATAGATAGCTATTTACTATGGAAAGCTCAAATTCTTCTATTTCTTAAGGGCCATCAACTCTTTGGATACATTGATGGCTCTATTCTTGTGCCCCCTTCCACTGTAAATGGCAACAACAATCTATAATATACGAAATGGGTGGTGCAAGATCAACTCATCATCTCAAGAATTAATTCCTCACTCACAGACACAATCTTAGCACAGGTGCTTGAATGCACCATCTCACGTGAAATCTAGAATACTCTTCATTGTCTTTTTTTGGCTCAAACTTCACATGCCTAAAACGACAGTGTTGAGAGACGTCATCGTCACATTGTAGAGACGGGTTTCTCTCTTTTAGTTCATGCCCCAGTTCCATCAAAATATTGGACTGATGTTGTAACGCCCCGGTCCCGCACGGGTCGGAGAGTTACTTCCTAGCACTTAAACTCACATTCCAACAATATAAAAAAAAAACTCCAAATTCCCAATATCATTTAGAACATTTGATTCAATTTAATTTCCTCAATATAACCAATTTTACAAAATGACAAGTCATCACAACATAATAAAATTTCTTAATAAAATTCGACAATACTCATAAAAACTTCCTATGCTTGAACCACTACACTTAAATTATCTCACCCAATGCCTCATAATCTTGATCTTCAGCTGAACCATCATAATATCTGAAAAATATTGTGGAGATAAGGAGGTGAGTTATCAACAACTCAGTAAGCAGTGAGCATATACTAGCATGTAAACATGAGCATTTATAACATTTGATAAGCAGAACAAAACATTTACTTTCAGAATGCAGAAACAAAACTTTGTATAAAATCATTAGAGCGAAATTTCCAGAAAAATAAACTTATTCCAAAAAGAGAATCCGTTGGCATTTCTAAACTGAAACATTATAATCATATCATCGTTTAATATCACATCGGGACAATACCATGTTTAACCCCCTTGGTAAGGTTATAAACCACCATTATACCCGTGGCTGTGCCATTTTCCATATTTCACCCCCGTGGTAGGATTATAAACTACCATTATACCCTTGGTTGGGCCGTTTTCCATGTTTCACCCTCGTGGTAGGGTTATAAACCACCATTATACCCGTGGCTGGGCCGTATACTATGTTTCACCTCCGTGGTAGGGTTATAAACCACCATTATACCCGTGGCTGGGCCTTAACAAAAACAGAACAGATTTCATCGAAAATTCGATTACAATCATATACAGAATCAGAACTTCATGCCAAGGTTTTCAGATGACACATCATTCCAAAACAAAACACTGAAAAGCTTCAGATCATTTCACATGTTCGAGATAAACATAAACAAAATATTCTCATTTGTTCATAACAAAACCTCTAGATTTTCTTATTCGCTCTTTTACATAGTTTAGAAATAAAGTGCATAAAACTAGCTCATGTCTACACTAGTCATGACAGAAAAACACTTTCTCTTATATAGAATTTATGCATATGCAGAATAAACACCTGAAGTTGTTTTCAGATCATCTCTTTTCAAAACAAACATGCTTATTTTTCAAGGTCAACCTCATTTTATTTGTTTTATGCAAAACTAGTATATGAACCCCGCTTACCTGGGCAACTTAGCTTTTCAGAAATTTCTTCAAAAATGTCGAGTCGACTATAAATCGTCACCTATAAAAATAATCACACAATTTCCGTACGTTTTCAACCAATCACGTATTTCCATATTTAAGCCTAAGCTTCTAAAATAATCTATCTTAATTTCTCAAAACTTAAAATCCTCATAATCCCAAAGTATATCATCACTTCCTAAAAAATCACCAATATCCACCATGACCAACGTCAAACTCAAAACACCAATATTTAAATCTGAAACAGCCAACAAATTTCATAGTATAAACCAATCACACAAACAACTCCATTCACTAAACCATCCGACCCCCGTATTCCTCGGACTCAGTCCGGCAAAACTAATCAATAATTCAATACAGTGTAATGAGTTAGTGTAAAAATACATTTAAATCACAAAAGTTCTTTGGAAAATACTTACAGTGCTATATAGAAATTTTCGGAGGATCACGAAAGTGCAAGAAGCGGCAACACAGCAACAGAACAGTGTCAAATACACTGTGGCCGTGGGTCTCAAAAACCCACTTTTGAACGGGTGCAAACGAAAACTCGAGATTGATAGGATAGGGCCTAAGGATGTCGGTGAAGCTAGTGGTGGTGGTGGTTGGTCGTGGGTGGCGGCGTGGGCGGCGGTTGAAGGCCAAAAGCACGAATCGGAGATGGAAATAGATGGGCTTCACCAGTGACAGATCGGAGTCAAGGATGGGTGCATTAAGTTGCTAGGAGGTCGATGATGAAGTGGTGAAGATATGGTGGTCGATGGTGGCGTGACGGTGGCGCTAGAGTGAAAAGAACGCCACGGCTTGGTATGGTGCGTGTGGGCTATTGGCGGCGAGTTAGAGGCTGAGATTGATGGAGTGGTGTCGCCGGCCGGTGGGGGAGGCAATGGACTGGGCGGTGACGGGCACGGCGGCGCGGTGGTGGTGGGCTGGGCGGACGAAAAAGACGCATGGGAGAGAGGGAGGGGGCTGGGTCGTGCGGGAGGAGCAGTTCCGGAAAAGGAAAAAGAAAAGAAAAAAGGAAAGAAGAAAAAAAAAGAGAAAAGAGAAAAAGAAAGTGGAAAAAGAAAAATGAAGGGAAAAATAAATGAGATCTAAAACTCACAACTTGGGTCACAAAATTCTAACGAAAAAAATTATTTCAACACAACAGTTTTAAATAAAATAAATTTAAACACAGTGACTAAGAAAAATAAAATAATTAAATCCAACAATACAATAATTTTAAAACCCACAAACTAATTTAAATTAAGAGAAATTTAAATGCATAACAATTATTAATATTAAGGAAACATGTCAAATTTAATTTTCACAAATTAATAAAAATCATAAAAATAAACCCACTAACATCTAAAAATTTAAAACAAGAGAATCAATTTTTATATTAATAACAAATAATCATTCAATTAAAAAAAAATCCACTAAAAAAAAAAAAATACGGGGTGTTACAGATGCCTTCCAAATGGTTGTATTTCTCATAAATCGCATGCCCACATCTATCCTCAATAATCTTTTCTCATTTCAAGCATTTTTTTGGTCATTCTCGTGATTACAAATTTTTACGCACCTTCAATTCTGTCTGTTGGCCCAATCTGCTGCCCTTTAATTGTCACAAAATGGATATTCGGTCTCAAATGTGTGTCTTCATGGGCTACAACCCATATCACAAGGGCTATAACTGTTTATACCTACCATCGGGCCACTCTATGTGTCTAGGGACGTTCGGTTCAATGAGGTCCTTTGTCACTTTGCATAGATTCCCCCTATACTTCACTTGGCCAATTTTTACACACTAAACCCTCATCTACTTCGCCTCTCACCATCTTACCTGTCGGCCCTCTCGCTTCCTCTTCTGAGCCCATAAGCCCAACTCCCTCTCTGGATTCCATCAGCCCAACCTCACTTTCTAATTCTGATTCCCCCTCCCCTACGTCCCAAACACTTTCTTCTCCTATCTTCTCAGATAGAAACCCTAGCCCCCTGTTCTCTTCTTCTCCTCCATCATTAACTCTTGAATTCCTCCTTTCTCGGCCCCCCAGTCGCCACCCTATGGTCACTAGGTCCAAGACAAACAACCACTATCCCCTTCTTCGCATCGACGACACCATACCTTGGCCAACCTCGAAACCATCATTCTCCCTTACTGTCGTTGCCTTGGCCCCTATTTTTGAGGAACCACACTCTTACACAGAGGCATCCAAATTTGCTGAGTGGCAAAATGCGATGGCCATTGAGTTCTAGGCTCTCCTTCAAAACCGCACATGGTTATTAGTTCCTCCTCCATCTAACCGAACTGTTCTAGGGGCTAAATGGGTGCTTAAGACTAAACGGCATGCTGATGGATCCCTTGAATGCCATAAGGCTCACCTTTTGGCCAAGGAGTTTCGTCAGCAGGCTGGCTTGGATTACATCAAAAGCTTTAGCCCTATTGTGAAACCTACCACATCTGCCTCTTTGTCTCCATTGCAGTACAAAATCAATGGCCTCTTCATCAACTTGATGTTCAAAATGCCTTCCCACACAGAGACTTGGAGGAAGACGTCTATATGCAGCAACCACCAAGGTTTGTCAATTTTGATCTTCTTTCTTATGTCTGTAAATTGCAAAAATCAATCTATGTGTTGAAACAAGCTCCTAGAGCTTGGTTCTCCAAGTTGAGTAATAAGCTGTCATCATTAGGATTTCATGGATCTCGATCAGATTCATCCTTGTTTATTTACTCTATTTCATCTGATTGCATTTATATTTTAATTTATGTTGATGACATCAATGTAATTAGCTCTAATTCATCACTTATCACTGAGTTTGTTGTTGCCTTACAGTCATCTTTTCCTATCAAAGACTTAGGTAATGTACATTACTTCTTAGGAATAGAAGTTTGTTGTCAACCTACATGTCTATTTATGTGTCAACCACGGTACATCACTTAGTTGTTAAATCGCACAAACATGCAACATTCCAAGCCGGTTTCCACTCCCATGTCTGCCTCTGTCAAACTGTCAGCTCTTGATGACACGACATTTGAAGATCCACAACTCTATCGTAGTGTTGTGGGCAGTCTTCAATATCTTGCCTTCACTCAGCTTGACATCTCTTTTGCTGTCAATCAAGTCTGTCAATTTATGCATTTTTCCCGTATTCCTCACTGGTAGGCCGTAAAAAGAATTCTACGCTAGCTTCGTCTTATTGCTCATTATGGTTTGCATTTTTCCTCATTTTCTTCATTTAGTCTTATTGTTTTCTCTGATGCTAACTGAGCGGGTTGCTCGGATGACTGGAAATCCACAAAAGGTTTCTGTGTCTATTTTGGTTCTCATTTAATTTCCTAGGGATCCAAGAAACAACCCACTATTGCCCGATCATCTACTGAGATATAATACAAAGCAGTGGCAAACACTACCTGTGAAATAATCTAGTTACAATCCTTATTAAAGGACCTTGGGATTTTTCTAACTCATCTACCTACCTTGTGGTGTGACAATATTGGGACTGCGTATTTGTCGGTTAATCCTATTTTGCATTCAAGAACTAAAAATGTTGAATTAGACTATTATTTTGTAAGAGATCGTGTTGCTGCTAAGACACTACAAGTTTCATTTGTATCAAGCAAGGATCAGTTTGCTGACATTCTCACCAAGCCACTATCTGCTGCAAGATTTTTCACTCTCCATTCAAGCCTAACCATTCAGCTCGTGCTGCTTGAATCGATGGGGGATATTAAGGCACGTGCCTCATCACATGCTACATACACGAATCCTTCTTAAAGAAATCCTCAACCACCTAATTCGGATGCTGGGGACTCCATGACATGAGCATAACAAACTCTACAACAAAGAATATTCAAGAGTCATGTTTCTTCTTCTTTTTTTTTTTTTTCAGAATGCTTTTCATTGGCTATTGTATTCTATAAATACATTGTGATATTGTACATTTAAGTGTGTGAGGAAATATAGAAAATATAAGCTGTTGAATTCTCTGTCGATCTTGGTTGATACAATTTATCAAACACCTCGTGTGTCTCTTCACTCTCCTTCATTTAATGCTAGCTAGCTAGTGATGATAAGAAACTTCAAAAACTTGGCTTGAGTGAAGAAAGCGACAAACATATATATATATATATATATATATATATAATATTTACGAAAATAAAAAGTCTACTAATTTTAAATGCATTAGTAGGATAAAAGAAAACAACAAGACTACTAAGTTTAAATAAAAACTATTAACTTAAATTAAATATACTATTTTTATTTAATAAATAACACATATGATGAGTGGATGATATTCCTTTCTAGTACTAATCGTTATGTAATAATAACAAAATCCAATTCATCATTCTTTTGAATATTCTCCTTTATCATCATCCCTAATTATGTGCATTAAATTATTGAAAAATTACTTATTATTCTTCACTTAATTGTCAATAATTTAATAACATATAAGGAGATGATAAATGATATATATATTTTAAAAACAATATTGTAGGACAGTAGTACTTGATGATATATATGACTTCATAAAAGCAAGTTATTAATTTTGTTTTTAAAATTATATAATACTAGTCACACGCGCACTATGCACGAGAAAAATAATTCCTAGATTCATTACAGGAAAATAAAAAAAAAGGAAAAAAGAAAAAAATTCTGATTTTTGTGTAGTAACTATTTTTAAGTGGAACTCGAAGGATGATCTTATTTTTTTGATAAGGAAAATGTTGGTAGGACTCTCAAATGTGCTCATTCATATATATTTTAATTTTTTCTTAATAGTTAAGAGAGTGACTACTATTACTGAATATATATATATATATATATATATTTATTTTTTCTTAATAGTAAAGGATGTTTAGAAAATTCTTAAATGAAAAAGAAAAAATCATTTACACTAGTGTGCATAATTGGGATGCACATTTAATATGCACCCTAACATTATCCATTTGATAAATAGAAACTGACAAGTCTTCCTATCATTGTCTATTAATTTGATAAATATTAAAAATTATATTCACATAAAATTTTAATTTTATCTATTCATTTTCACAATTCTAATATAATATTTATTTTAAATTATATTTTAATTTAATTTTTCTTCCTCATTTTTCAAAATCCAATAAAACATGTTGATTTAAATTATTTCACTAATACTTACAAAATTTTGAGATACTTCCGTCCAAATATGTCTCTAGCCTTGGCATCAGTACGGAATTGAGAAGCTTTGTGTAACATTGACAAAATCCAGTACATACCTTAAAGTGTGTTTGGGACAAACTTTTGTTTTAGAGTAACGTTAGAGACAAGCTCCAAATGCACTAATTTTGTGAAATATTTTGTAAAAAAGTAGACCCCACAAAAAAAAAGAAGAGAGTTTTTCACACTTTTTCACGATAGAATCCATTTTTTTATAAAAATTTTATGCAAAATTTTATACATTTAAGATTTGTATATATCATTATTCTTAGTTTTACGACCATTATTGTCAAGTACTATGAACCATGCAGATGTCATCTATGTCACCTAACAATTATTCGAAAGTATTAAGAAAAAGAAAATGATATAATTAGCAACTAAACATTAAAAAAAAAGTAGTGTTATTTGAAAACCTTTACACCACAAACTATCCACCTGACATAATTTGATTTGTAAGATTCAAATTTTAAAATTTATCTTTCAAATAAAATTATATCACATGGATGGTGTGTGATATAAAATCTTCAAATAAAATTATTTTTTTCATACATATTTAAACGGTTGCAAGGACAATTTAACTTAAAGTAGAAAAAATCAAATTTTTAGTATGAAATTGTAGTGAATTTATAGAATAGTTATTGATGTATCAATTGTCCTGAAAAATAGTCACATTTGAGCAAGACAATTGTCTGAAGTCATGTCAATTTATGAATTTACTTTTATAAAATCTTTTTGTGATTGTAACAATATTTCTCTTGCCAGACAACATGTACCAAAGGCACCACTTTTCCCTAACACGAGTACTCTTCAATTCTACTGTTTCTGTTGTCTCTTTGCAATACTCTCTCACATCTTGTAGAGTCTAGGCACACTGACTCGAGTTCATGACATCTAATTCATGGTTTTTTTTGTAAGAAAATAGGATCTTGTTATTTATTTATTTTCTTATGACACATTTACATGCTTAAGCAACATCTTGCTTTGAAGTGATTGGAAGAGTTTCTAGTATATCATCCAACAATAAGATCAATTTACTTGAATAAAAACTTACTTGAAGCAGTACTAATAATTGCCATGCAGCATCTTGGCTTTATCAATTAAGAAAGCCCATATATATAAATATTGCTTAAATATGAGCCTCTATTTATTTTTAAGTTAATTGATTTCAAATATAGTTGTCACTTCATTACCTTCCAAAATCTAGTAATTAAGTTTTGTTTGAGTAGTGAGGTGATCTCAGATATTCTATAAATAGTAGTAAAAAAAATAATAAAAAAAATAATGATATAATATTAAATAATAGTGAATAGTAGTAAAAAATAGATAAAAAATAATAATAAAATAATGCATAATGGTGAAGTATTATCAATATAACCCAAACTAGCCCTAAATAAATCCAAATTTTTAGAAGAAGTCCAATTAACATGATATCGATAAAGTGACAAGTTACAACCAGCTAGCTTTAACAACTTTTCCACAAATGATTAATAAAATGTTAATTTCTTTTTTAAAAGATCCTACTTCTTTTATTTTCAGTTGTTTGGATTTAAAAAATATATATTATTTTATCATGTAATAGGAAAATAGTTGTCATATTTGTGATTCATGCTGGCGCTCCATCACATATTGCCTGATCAGTACGTAATTATAATAATACTAATATTTTCAACATTTGCGACCATTCTTTTCTAAGGCGCCGACTGCTTGAATTCGTATACCCATCCATATATATTGGAAACAAGCCAAAGACTAGAATATATATCAACCCAATAATTATTATGTTTGTTGGTGTTTACTAGAAGCCTGATTTCTAGTACTGTACAGTACTCTATGTTTGTGTTTGAAACTGTATAGATTGTAATTAGTGCATGTTTGGGATTGTTATGTGGCTGTTTGGGATGCTGTTGACTATTTGGGGTTCACATGTGAGGCTGTATGGGGTTGATATGTGTCGTTGTTGTGATGGACAAGTTATGATTGTGGGTTGATTGTGTTGGATATGTTGCAAGTTGTGTGGCTGCTTGGGATTCACGTGTTTGGTTGTTGGACATGTCAGGCAAATATATAATGGTTGAGAAATGATATTTGTAATTGTGAGTATAAGTATCGTCTAATTATTTTAAAAAAATAAATAAATATGAGATCTAAATAAAAAGAAATTAATTTTTTAATAATAGACCTCATTTTTTTTCAAAATAACTGCATGACGTTTGTGTATTCTACGATTGTATGTAATATTACTTATAATGTTTATTGGTTTAATAAAGCGATGGATAAGTGTTTTTAAATGTGTGATTGTTTGGTTGACGTATGTATTGTGAATGGTGAAGTGAAACTGAGGAGGATGATGAGCTAATTAACTATTGGTATATTGTTTATTGGAGGTTGTGTTGTGTGATTATAGAAACCTAGGCACCATGATGAAATAATTGTTAATTGGGGACTGTCACAGTTTTTCAACCGTCACTAAAAAAATAATTATGTTGTAGTGTGTGGAATCCAAAAATTAGATAATAGAATATCATGGCCTACTTATTTGGGTGAAAAAGTTTTATTATTTAGATAAAAAAGTTATCTAGTTTTTCTTTATTAATCTCCATAACGAAAATACGTATATCCGCATTTGATTAAGAAGAACATAAATTATGTATATACATATATAAGGCTATAGACCCAATAGAAGCCGGAGATTTGAGAAACACAAATCTGAAATCAACCCACATCTAAGATGTCTATATTCAAATGTTTTAAGTAATTATGATTAGAACAAAACAATTCAAAAGGATCGAAACTCATTTTGAAATTTTAAGAAACACAAATAAAAAATATCTCATACCATATACTATAGATAGTTTATAAAAATAAATAGAAACTTGTAGGTCAAACATGTTGAATTTTTTAATAATTTACCAACCTGTATGACTATTGATTTTGAGTGGCCAAATTTAATTCCTTACACACTAGATCACATATAAATTTTTTTTTTTGTCGATTATATATATATATATATATTATACTTAAGTAATTTCATGCATGCTGAAATTAAGCACATGACATGGACGTACCCAGCAACCTGCATGCACCTGAAAAGCTAGGTAGGGCCTAGGGAGAAAATTCTTTACAACATGAAAGGAAAGTCCCGGTCCCAACCTCGCATTTAAATACATCTCAATACTGTTTTTGACACAGTACTATTTAATTATTTGATCAACGGCATCACATGAGTTTTCATAATTAACGTCCGTAAACTGGCCGCCAGTAGCCGGTGGCATAGATGCTCTGAATCTCTGATGTGAAAAGAACACGTGAAAATAGTTTAGTACTACTCTTTCAGTCTCTTTCTTCCTTTATATACTAGTCATTGAAGCCATACAATCCCACCTATACCATGGCTTGGACATGGACGATAATTCCAGTAATAGTTATGCTTGCAGGTTATCTCTTGCGAGAGTGCGCATGGAAAAGCAGGAACCAGAGTAAAAAATTGCCACCTGGTCCAAGAAGGTTTCCTGTTTTTGGAAACCTTCATTTGTTAATGGGGGAATTCCCTCATCGAGATCTACATCGGCTAGCTCAAAAACATGGCCCTATCATGTACTTGCGCTTGGGCTTGAAACCTGCCATTGTTGCCTCCTCCGCTCAAGCGGCCGAGCTGTTCCTCAAAGCACATGACCACGTGTTTGCTAGTAGACCAACCTTGGAGACAGCAAAGCACATCTCTTATGACCAAAAGAGCTTGGTCCTTGCTCCGTATGGCTCTTACTGGCGCAACATACGCAAGATGTGCTCCTTGGAACTGCTTACTAGCCATAAAATGAATTCTTTCAGATCCATGAGAAAAGAAGAGCTTGGTCTACTGATAAACTTTCTTCAAGAGGCTGCTACTAACTGTGTTGTTGTTGATCTCAGTGCCAAAGTTTTCTCTCTCAACGCCAATATGGCTTGCCGTATGGTGGTTGGGAAAAAGTACATGGACAGTGATCTTGGTTTGAGGGGGTTCAAGGCTGTAATCCAAGAGGTGATGCAGTTATCAGCAGCTCCTAACCTAGCTGATTGCATTCCTTTTATTGCTTCCCTCGACTGTCAGGGGTTGACACGACGCATGAAGGCAGTTAGCAAGACCATTAACGACTTTTTGGAGAAGATCATAGATGAGCATGTCCAATCCAAGGACGAAAATAAGACAAATGACTTCGTTGATGCCATGCTGAACTTAGTGGGATCTAAAGAATTAGCGTACAATATTGAACGGTCCAACATCAAAGCCATAACTTTGGTATTTTTTTTATAATCTTATGCGCGCAGTCAAACTCTTTAAGTGTGGAATTACGTAGTTTTACATATAATGTGATTTCCAGTAATTTTTCATTAATTAGTAACTCTACTGCATTAATTTCCTGATGATGATTTCCTTTCAGGACATGCTGGTTGCCTCAGTGGACACTTCGGCAACAGCAATTGAGTGGGTACTCTCAGAACTCATGAAGCATCCGCGCGTGATGAAGAAACTTCAAAAGGAGCTGGAAAATGTGGTGGGCTTGGAGAGGATGGTAGAGGAAGCAGACTTGGATAGGTTGGAGTACTTGGACATGGTTGTAAAGGAAACCTTCAGGGTACATCCAGTAGCACCACTTTTGATTCCTCACCAGGGCATGAAAGATTGCACCGTTAATGGTTTCCACATACCAAGGAACTCTAGAATCCTGATAAACACATGGGCAATTGGGAGAGACCCAAGTGTTTGGAATGATGCAGAAGTGTTCTTCCCAGAAAGGTTTGTTGGGAGTAGCATTGATCTCAGGGGACGCGACTTCGAACTCCTCCCATTTGGCTCCGGCAGAAGAGGTTGCCCAGGGATGCAGATGGGCCTACTAGTTGTACGGCTGGTGATTGCACAACTTATCCATTGCTTTGATTGGGAGCTTCCTGATAACATGCTCCCAACTGATTTGGACATGACTGAGGAGTTTGGTCTTTCAGCTCCTAGAGCCAAGCATCTACTTGCCATTCCGGCTTATCGCCTGCACGAATAAGAATTTCGGGTTCTTATTTTTGTTTCTGCTGTCTAAAAATAACGTGCACGCGCGTTCAATGTCTGGGTTTGCTGTTAAGTTGTCTTTAATTATTCATTATGGACTATATTTTCTGCTGCGGTACTCACTTCTTTGAACTGATCTTTAAGCAAAAGGCCAGCCGCGTATTGATGGATTAAAAACTTGATCTTTGCTACACAACCTCCACCACACTCCACACTCCATACTTTTTTAAATTTTTTAAATTTTTAATATTTTTTTTAAATTTTTTTTGAGTTTATTCTTTTTAAATTATTTTAAATTTTTTATTCATTATTTATATAATAAATATTTAATAAAAGAAAAAAATAATAAAAATTAAAAATAATGTGAAGTGTGGAGGTTGTATGAATATTAAGAGGTTGAGTAGATTTTTTGTTAAAAACTGGAGTTTATGTGCATGTGAAAGAGTGCACAATTAAGGCTGCGTGCTGACGTTGAGTTGACATCAATTGAATTTAATTATTTATAATTAATAATAAATTAAGTAGTAGAAGAAGTTATGTAAGATTTATCTAAATTAAATTTAAATTATATTTAGATATTAAGATGAGTTTGATACTTTTTATGAGAATTTAAAAAATATTATAAATACTATATATAAAAATATATTAAATTAAAAAAAATTATAATTCTACATATAAAGAAATTTTAAATTAAAATAAATATAATGATTTAAAAATTAAATAATTAAATATTAAATTTAACTTAAAATTAAATTAAATTCAGATAAATTTAACAACCAAACTAATCCTAATTCATATAAACTTCGTAAAGAAGCTGTGAATTAGTAGTACGGTTTGCCTGTACGTAAAATACCTAATTCAAAGAGTGTTGAATGTAACAAAGCAGCGATGGACCTGGAAAGGCGTGACATCGTGTCCAGTATCCTATCACGTCTTCTCAGCTATTCTGAAGTGAATAATGTTGACAAATCAGGTAAAAAAGAAACAATAAAAAAAGAAAAGAAAAGAGGGATCAATTTAACTTATACATAAAAATGAAGCTTCCAGCGAGGCAGGTGTGAATCTAATTTTAAGACCATATACCAACTTAAAATTTACACCCACACATACATATTTAATTTTATCTCTCTCTCCCAACTCGATGTCTGCAACCCCCCTCTCTCAAGTATGTATATACAGTGATGATTTTGATCTGTTATGAAACGTAGTAGATTTGAGATTGTCCAGCAGTTTTACAGCTTCACAATTAGGAAAATAGCCAATCCAAACAGCTTTCTTATTGCAATTAGAAAGAACAGGAGAACCAAATAAGCCCCCATAACAATGCAAACAAATCACTGAGGAAAATGCTGAGGAAAACAAGGCAAGGCGCAAAAAGTAGTAGCACTCATCCCCCAAACTAGTATGCAACAATGAGAGAGAAGCTTAAGATATATGTTGGACTAAGATTTGAGAAGCAACAATGGGTTTTATTGTTGACTGTTTCTCACGAAGACCGTTCGTGAGAACGAGTCTTTAGCTTCCTTAAGTTTAGGAGCCCTTGAAGTGGTCCACTCTGACTTATTCAACATAGAAACTGATCTCATGATAAATTGAGCATGTGAGACACGTAACACCGAAACTTGATGGAGGCTTCAACTATAAATATTGTGTTTGGTCCCCAGACTCACTCTCTCAATTCCCTTCAGTCTTATACCATCTAAATAGAGTGGAGTAAAGTTTGGAAGTGCCAAACACCAGTGAGAAACACAGCAAACCAGTGAAGAGCATCAATGGCTAGAGGTACTGTTCTTGGCATTAAAACCTGTCAATTCTCGTTTCTAAAGTGTTATTCCGCATTATAGAATCGTTTTAAGCTTTCATGTGGTATCATAACCCCGTTTTATCTTTGCCTTGGTGTTTAAAACACATGCTCTGTTCATCTCTGTTTTGGCCGAAAGTTTTTGAGAAATTTTAAAATTTGATTTTTTTGATGTTTTTTATTTGAAAGAAGTTTAGAAATCACTTAGAAATAGTTTTTCTAAATTTTCTGTGATTAAAAACATGTTTTTTGACGTGAAAATGGTCCCAAAAATCTTGTTCTGCAAGCTGTCTGGAGGTTGAAGACGACCAAAACGACATATAGTTTTCAGCCTTATTGAAAACGACATGTCGTTTAGTGGGGGAAGTCTGTCATTCAATGTTGGTAAACGACACGTCGTTTTCAGTTTGGTGAAAACGACATGTTCTTTAGTTCGCAGACATTTGTTCAGTATAGAGATAAACGACATGTCATTTTTAGTTTTTATGTTGTTTTCAGTTTTGGTAGGAACGACATGTCGTTTAGTTGAGTCTCAATCATTCCGAATGGTGAAAAATGATTTCAGTTTTATAAAAATGACATGTCGTTTATGTGGCTTGTTTTCATTTTAAACAATAAAGGAAAACGACACGTTGTTTTTTAGTTTTGGAAAAATGACATGTCGTTTTAATTGGCTAGTTTAAAAAAAAATTCCACTTTTATAGATGGTCTGGAAAGTGGGTTTTTGGGTCCATGCCCTTTATGCTTATATTTTTTATTTGATGCAATTTGGATAATTGTTGTGCAAATTTATTTATTATGCTTGTATTTTTGCATGAATTGATTAAATTTGCTCTATATTGATATATGTAATTTTTTGGATGAATATATAGTTAAAGGCATGTAATTAAATGTTATGCATAATATTATAATTTTGATTGTGCAATATTTATGCTTATATTATGAATATTTTGTGCATAATTATAACATGTTAGTATTAGTTAAAATTATGTAATTCATAATATTAAGCTAGCCTTATGCAATTTAATGTCTAGTGATCCTTATAATTTTAATTAATTAGAAAATAGCCACAACATCTTTAATTAAGTAAAATTATTATGATTAATTAGGATCACATAAATAATATTAGACATTAATTGTAATTAATTATACCTAATATAATAAATTTTATCCCACAAGAATTTTTATTATATTTATATTATTAATTAGGATAAAATATCAAGTTATTCATAAATTACTCATATGAATTATGAATTTAGTAAATAATTTGATAGTTTTATCATAAAAGTTTAATCTAAAATAGAATATACATCAAATCATAATATACCCTTTAGAATTAGGAATTAAGTAAATAATTTGATAAGATTATATCATAAAGATTAATTGAATCTACTTGAATTAAAAATTTAGCCCACAGGCAATTTTGTGTCTTAGATTCAATTTTTAAGCATGATTTACATTGGTAAAACATGAATATTTATTTAGGCCTCAATTTTAACGTAAGCATGTAATCTATAATTTTATGTAGTTGAACAACCTGCAAATTTCTCTGATATTCATTATGATATCCCTGAACTTAAGGGAGATAACTATAAGGTCTAGAAGGAGAGAGTTCTTCTTCATTTAGGGTGGATGGACATAGACTATACTATTAGGAAATACGAACCAACAGTACTCACTGATACTAGTAATGCAGCGGCCATCGCATTTTATGAGCAATGGGAGCAATCTAATCGATTCAGCATGATGTTCATTAAGACTAGAATTTCTGCTGGTATTCATGGTTTTGTCGATCAACATAAAAAAGTCCGAGACTTGCTAAAAGTCATTGATGAACAATTTGTCATTTCAGACAAGGCACTAGCAAGCACCTTAATCATGAAGTTCTCATCCATAAGGCTCACCAGTGTGAAAGGTTTGCGTGAGCACATCATGTAAATGAGGAACAATATGGCTCAATTGAAGAAACTCGAGATTGAAATGTCAGAGTCCTTCCTGGTGCACTACATCCTGAACACCCTCCTGCATCAATATGGACCATTCGAAATCTCATACAACACACATAAGGATAAATGATCAATTAATGAACTCATGACCATGTGTGTTCAAGAGGAAGTGAGATTAATGATGGAACAGAGTGAAAGTGCAATGTTGGCAACGCGTGGAAAAGGCAAATCTCAAGCCAATCAGAAAGGAAAAGGTAAAATACCTCCCCAATGTGGTATTAAGAAAGATTCTAGGTATTTCTTCTAGGGACACATAAAGAAGAAATGGACCAAGTTTCAGAAATGACTTGCAGACAAAGGTAATCATACCTCACTTGTTTGTTATGAATTTAATATGGTTAATGTCAATATTAACACATGGTGGATTGATTTTGGATCAACAATCCACATTTCAAATTCCTTGCAGGGTTTGCAAAACCTAAGGAAGACAGTGAGAAGTGAGTGAAGTATCTTATCAGGAAATAAGATGGGCTCGCATGTGGAAGCTGTATGAACTTGCTATTTAATTCTATCTAGTGGTTTTGTTTTAAAATTGAAAAATACCTTTTATGTTCTAAGTTTCTCTAGAAACTTGATTTCAGTTTCAAGACTAGTACCTTTTGAATATTCCTTTAATTTTTCAAATTCACCATTCAGTTTATTTTATAAATCTGATTGTGTTGTAAATGATACTTTGTCTGATAGTCTTTACTGCATTAATTTACAAAATATTACCACTTATGATTCAATGCATGTTCACACTAGCACTAAAAGATGTGTTATTAATGAGGATTCCTCTAAATTATGGCACTGAAAATTAGGTTATATCTCCATAGATATAATTAAAAGATTAGTAAATGAATGGGTACTTAATACCCTGGATTTTACTGATTTTGAGGCTTCTGTGGACTGCATTAAAGGAAAGCAGACCAACAAGTCAAAGAAAGGTGCCAATAGGAGTTCAGACATATTAGAGATCATACATACTGATATATGTAGTCCAGACATGGACTCACATGTTTAGAAATACTTCATTTATTTTATAGATGATTATTCACAATATATGTATATCTATATACTTCATAACAAGAACGAAGCAATATATGCCTTTAAAATCTTTAAGGCTGAAATAGAAAAACAATGCGATAAACAAATTAAGATCATGAGATCAGATAGAGGTGGAAAATATTATGGTAGATACACAGAGAATGGACAAGCACCTGGGCCATTTGCAAAGTTTCTTCAAGAGTATGAGATTGTTGCCCAATACACCATGCCTGGTTCACCGGACCAGAATGGTGTAGCAGAAAGAAGAAACCGAACATTATTGGACATGGTGCAGAGTATGTTTAGCAGCTCCAATATTCCTAAATCATTGTGGGCTGAAACACTTAAAACGACAGTGTATATATTAAACTAAGTTCCAACCAAGACTGTTCCTAAAACGCCATTTGAATTATGGAAATGTTAGAAACCGAGTTTGCGACATATGCGCGTTTAGGGATGCCCGTCTGAGGTAAGAATTTATAATCCACAAGAGAAGAAACTAGACCTAAGGACCATTAGTGAGTATTTCATTGGATATGCTGAAAGGTCTAAAGGTTACAGATTTTATTCTCCATCTCACAGTACTAGGATTGTGGAATCAAGAAATGCAAAGTTTCTTGAAAATGACTTGATCAGTGGGAGCGATCAAATCAGGAACATAGTTTATGAGAATGATCATTCAGAATCTCAACCTTCCACCTCAAGTGATAGATTGGTTATTGTTTACAGCACCCCTCAAGTACAAACTAGTGTTGAACAACCAATCGTTGAAGTTCCACAAGCTGCTGACGACATTCCAGTAGATCGGGTAGTTCAAGAGTTGCCAACAACTTTTGAACAACAAGTTGAATCACATACTTCTCAGGAAGATGATGGTACAACATTAAAAAGATCTATTAGTGCAAGGAGATTAGCAATTCCTAATGATTATGTTGTGTATCTAGAAGAATCTGACTATAATATTGGAGTTGAAAATGATTCCGAGTTCTTTTCACAAGTCATGAGTTGTAAAAAATCAGAATTATGGAACAATGTCATGCAGGAAGAGATGAATTCTATGAAAAGTATTGAAGTCTGGGATCTTGTTGATTTAACTAATGGTGTAAAAGCCATTGGATGTAAATGGGTCTTTAAAACTAACAAAGACTCATTAGGCAACATTGAAAGATATAAGACAAGACTCATTGCTAAGGGATTCATTTAGAAAGAAGGAATTGATTATACAGAGACTTTCTCTTCTGTATCTAAGAAATATTACTTGTGTATTATTTTGGTATTAGTAGCCCATTTTGACTTAGAGTTGCAATAAATGGATGTGAAAACAACATTTCTCAATGAAAATCTAGAGGATGAGGTTTACATGAAACAGCCTGAAGGATTCATCTCTAGTGATGGTGAGCAATTGGTTTGCAAACTCAAGAAATCCATATATGGTTTAAAACAAGCATCCTGCTAATGATATTTGAAATTCCATAATGTAATTTCTTCATTCGGTTTTGTAGAAAATGTTATGTATCAATGTATATACCAGAGGGTCAATGGGAGTAAAATCTGTTTTCTTGTTTTATATATGGATGACATTTTGCTAGCAACCAATGATAAGAGTTTATTGCATGAGGTGAAACAATTCATTTTTAAAAATTTTGATATAAAGGATATGGGTGAGGCATCTTATGTCATTGGCATTAAGATCCATAGAGACAGATTTCGAGGTATCTTGGGTCTATCTCAGGAAACCTATATTAATAAAGTTTTAGAGAGATTCCGGATGAAGGATTGTTCACCAAGTGTAGCCCCCATTGTGAAGGGTGATAAGTTCAATTTGAACCAATGCCCAAAGAACGACCTTGAAAGGAAACCTATCGCCAAAGAACATTCCATATGCTTCTGCTGTCGGAAGCCTAATGTATGCTCAGGTCTGTACAAGACCTGACATTGCATTTGCTGTGGGAATGTTGGGACGATATCAGAGTGATCCAGGTTTAGACCACTAGAGAGCTGCAAAGAAAGTAATGAGGTATCTTCAAGGAACCAAAGAATACATACTTATGTATAGACGAACGGATAATCTGGAAGTAATTGACTACTCAGATTCTGACTTTGCTGACTGTATTGATTCACACAAATCAACATCAAGATACATATTTTTGATGGCCGGTGGAGCTGTATCATGGAGGAGAGCAAACTTTGACTGCTACTTCCACTATGGAAGCCGAGTTCGTCTCTTGTTTTGAGGTTACTTCACATGGTGTATGGCTTAAGAGTTTCATTTCTGGACTTAGAATTATGGATTCTATCTCTAGGCCATTGAGAATGTATTGCAACAATTCAGCTGCTATTTTTATGGTTAAGAACAACAAAAGTGGGAGTCGAAGTAAATATATCGACATTAAATATTTAGTCATAAGGGAATGTGTTAAAGAAAAAAAAGTGGTCATTGAGCACGTCAGCACTGAACTAATGATTGCTGATCATTTGACTAAGGGCATGCCATTGTTGAAATTCAAGGATCATGTAGTGAACATGAGACTTGGTTCCATTATGTAATTTTTTATTGTATGAACAATGTTATTTTAATGAAATTCTTAAATATTTTGATATTTTTTCTCATATTGATGTGCACCTTAATTTATTTTTTGAGAAAAACTCATCTGTGTTGGACCAAGAATAAACATTGGGTTTATTCAATAAGAAATTGTTTCTACATAAATTATAATGTTTAAGAAATAAATACATGATAATATATGGAAGGTAATACTCGTCATTAGAGGACCTATCGCCATAATTCATGTATTTATTACTTAAATGCAGATTATCGATGGGTTTAAGATGAAATATTAGAATAGAAGTGTGGACCAAGTGGGAGAATGTTGACAGTTTCTCACAGAGACCATTCGTGAGAACGAGTCTTTAGCTTCCTTAAGTTTAGGAGCCCTTGAAGTGGTCCACTCTGACTTATTCATCATGTAGAAACTGATCTGATGATAAGCTGAGCACGTTGGACACGTAGCACCGAAACTTAATGGAAGCTTCGGCTATAAATACTATGTTTGGTCTCCAAACTCACTCACTCAATTCTCTTCAGTCTTACACCATCTAAATAGAGTGTAGTAGAGTTTGGAAGTGCCTAACACCAGTGAGAAACGCAGCAAATCAGTGAAGAGCATCAATGGCTAGAGGTACTGTTCTTGACATTAAAATCTGTCGATTCTCGTTTCTAAAGTGTTATTCTACACTATAGAATCGTTTTAAGCTTTCATTTATTTCAAAGAAGAGTTAATGTTTTCTCGAAGCACTTAAATTTAGATGATTTTCTGTTATGGTCTGAGTGATAATTTTCTGCTATAAAACATATAGAAGAACTCTTACATTTAGATGATTTTCTACAACTCCCTCCCACGCGTAGAAAATGATCTAAATATTTATATGTAGAAATGAGGTATTGGGTAAATGGAAGTTTCAAGCAAGAGAAGGTGGTAGGCGTATTTTAGAGAGAGAAAATGCATATTTTAGAGAGAGATGGGGTGTTGCAGGCGTTGGGGGTGGGAAAAGAGATAAAAATAAAATAAAATCATGTGGACGTAAATTTTAATTTGATATGCGCTCTACATGGTAGATTTGTATTGACTAGTGTAAGTTAGATTTCCACCAGACCGGAACTTTTCTCTTAAATCAAAGATAAAGCTCATTACACTATTTATCATGACAGACTTCAGTGATTGATTTGACCATCATGGGATTAGGGTAATCGACTCGAGAGCTAGCTGAACATATATAGGAAGTCCAACATGGCATCAGTTGAGTTGCTGAAGTATACAACCAAATTGATAGACACACGGGCCCCCGCGTGTGTGGATCATGATTACTCATTAGACCATGATAAGACAAATCAAAGTCTAACAACTTTCATCGTGACTAATGGCAATAAAAATTAAAGTTATTGTTTAGAACCTTGTGCGACTGCCAATTGAGGAAAAAGCCTCTCCTCAGCCACTGTTTAGAATCAGTCATTGCACACAGTTTTTTTTCCTTCCCTACTCCTAATCTGCTATGTTTCATAGCAAACAAATGATCTGCATCTCGTCATGGTAAGAATCTTCTTCAAATTGGATTTTTGGAGTTTTTATATTCTGGTATATAAAGCTAATTCTTTTGCAACTCTTTTAATGATCAATGGATTTTTGACTTCATTCTGGTTATATATAAGAGCTTGTGATTAGGATGACGTTGTTTCATGCCTTTCTTATCTAGTTTTCATGAATCTGATTTTCTGTATAATGTATGTATATTTGAAAATAAGTAGTAGAGTAATAATGGCTTTTCATATATCTGGTTTTCTGTATAATGTATGTATAATCTGGTTTTATTGAAGTAGTAGAGTAATGGGTTTTGCAACTATATAGTGCTTTACATAACTTTCAAATCACTTTCAATATGATGATCCTGAGTATTGTGAAGTCATTATTTACTTATAAAAAAAAAGTATTGTGAAGTCATTATAATTGCTATTAATAAACCCCACTAAGGCTTCTAAAATGGTTATAGACTTCATTGGACTTTTCTCTGTGTGTTTAATTATTGTGAATTCATTATAATTTATATCAATAAACCCCACTAAGGCTTCTAAAAATGGTTATAGACTTTATTGACGGAATGATTACTTCACCAAATGGACTTCATGCCTTTTAACTCAAAAATAAAAAAAAGTTAGATTCTACATTTGGTTCTATGACTTTTCAACTCAAGAAATCAAATAACCAATCAAGTCATATATGTTGGCACATGCTAATAATAGATTGTTCAATCATAGATTTTTTAATTTTATAGTTGCCATCTTAGGCTAAGAACCTTGGTAATCGTTGGAGTATAGCTGCTATAATTGTTCCAGTTAACATTTGCTCACGGGTAAAGATGGTATGATTATTGTCTTGGTATTGAAGCGCTTTAATTTTCCCATTGTTTTAATTCTCATAGAGTAAGAGATGTCAGTCTCATTCTTTTAGGAGCAGTTTCCTTGCTACAATGATGTATATATTTTTTAATTCCAGGAATACACGTCAAAGAAAAAAGTAGATATACTAGTGCTTTTCAAATTTTCCAAAAACAACCTAAACAGGTCTTCCAACAACAATAATTGGATACAGCTTGCAAGAAATGGTTTTTCAAATGAGAACTTAATAAAAGAAGTCGGACACGAACATGTGTATAAGGGTCAACATAAAGATGGGCAGCAAAGTTCATTGTAGCAAAGGGAAGATAAACTAAGAGAGCGAGAGAGGGAAATGCTCATCAGGTTGAGCTCAAACAAAATTTTGGAAAGGTTGAGAACATAAGTACACGAATATTATTGAATTTATACTATGTTGTATCAATTGTAATAGATTTTGCTTTGTTCGGATAAACTATAGGGCACATGTAAATCGGTGGATATTTTCTTTATTTTTCTTCTATGGATCAATTGTAAAATGTACTTCCCCTTGAATTGGGCAAAGCCGGATTAGATACTTGACCATGCATCTTTTGTAAAAGGGGAGAGCTACTATGAAGGCTATAAAAAAAATCAGTCTTTTTTGTCATTTTTCTTAATATGCTGAGCTATACAGATTTTTTCTTAATTTGTTTTCATCACTTTTGAGTTTATCTAAAACATTCTTGATAATATTTTTTTCTCAATCTATTATACACTGGATGATAAGTGGAACAAAAACTACACCCTCTATATAGATTTATCTCAATCTATTATACACACAGGATGAAAACTGAACAAAAATCTGCATAAGCTATATAGATTTTTTCCTAAACTCATGCATGTACAAAAACAAATTAGCTGAACTGGCATTGAAGCATGATTTATTTCATATACAAGTTTTGTATGATAAACTTTACAAAATGTACTCCCATTTCTTGATTTGGACACAAAACCTTGAATCACACATACACCTGGACATAATCCACAACTCAATATACACAACTGGACACAAACAGCTACACAAACTACAATATTTATTTACACAAGCTGCCAATATTTATGTCCACAAACAGCTACACCATGTCTTGACAAAGCCAGGGCAGACACAGTTGATGCAGAAACTTGGATATTTTTTTGCCAGAATTTTTGTGTAGGCATTCATGGTTGCTTTTGAGACTGTATAGGCAGATAGAAAAGTTGGCCACCCTTTGGATGCCAGAGAACCTTCTTTAAAATCTTTTAGACACTCCTTCAACAGCTCATCCATTTTTTCTTCAATAAGTTTTTTAGCATCACGTAAAATTCCTTCAGCCCATTTATTTTGAATGCACTAAAACAGACAAGTAAAAAGGTTTTTTTTTTTTTTTTAATAAACTAATATAAGATAAATAACATAATGTACAAAAGCCAAATAATCCAAAAGACTAGTTACTTTTCAGCATTTTCCCAAAGTGAATTCAAGTTAATAAATAATTGTTGGCTGGTAGACTTAGCATGATCAGATAATGAGATGAATTAACCATGGTATGTGTTTCACCCATTTTACAATGATCTAAAATTCAATTTGAGTAATCTGCTACAGGTCCAACTTACCTGAAATTCACATCTTCCAAAGTAATGTAAAACTCTGTCAAGTTTCTTTAGAAGGTGCTAACAATGTGTTTCTAAAGGTAGAATGTGCTACAAAAAGAGCAAGAAAAAAAAACAAAAAGAAAAAAAAAAGAAAAAGAAAAAGAAAAAATCCATTAATTCATCTGGTTTGGCCAGTTACAAACAAAAGACCATATCCATTAATTCAACATTTTGTCTTCGCTTCCAATTTAGTCAATTTTAGTCAATCCGAAGTTTGCACCACAAAACCATTCAAAATACTGGGTGAATGTTTACCAAAGTTCAAGACTAGATATGAAAAATGGCAGAAACAGACAGATCAGATATTGAAAGCCATAATGAGGAAAATTTGTCTAATGATAAACTAGAAAAGGAACACAAAAATGAGTAATGATGAAACTTTAATAGTCAAAATACTCCATCATTAAACCAATCTGCACATAACTAACATCCTTAATTTCTTTAGACAAAATTCAAGCAAAGTACCCCAAACAGTTATGAAGTATGGTAAATTTTAGTAAGAGAAAGGAAAGAAACAAACCTCTGCATGGATCATGCTACCAACGTACGTACACATGGATCAAGCCACCAAAGACACATTTAACCAACATAAACATGGATCATGCAACCTAAAACCCTCTACATGTAGACCAGTCGGCTCATGCTACCAAAAACCCTCTCTAGAATATACAAAAATTCTTAAAACAACATAATCTCCACAAACTGCACCACAGGGCATACTGAGTTTAAGATAGACATATAATCTCCAGAAAGATAGACATATAGCCTCTCCACAAAGACTCATTTAAGAGATTTGACATGCCAATGAAGGAAAATATGTGGCCCATTTAGCATCCTAGCAAGTGCTTCTAAGTTTAGGGAGGTGAAGATACGGTGCTCTCTATTGATAAAGCATATAGATATTCATCTTTTTCAGTACATATCTTTACAATCAAGTATGTTGGGTGTAAAACTTCTTTACTTCTAGGTCATTGCAAACAGAGCAGCTGAGATTATTGGCCATAAGCGTGGTGAAACGTTTGTGCACCCTAATGATCATGTCAACATATCACAATCTTCTAATGACACTTTCCCTACTGTAAGCCTTTTGAGCTCTTTTATGTCTTGGCCTATATCTAAAGCCGATGTGCAGGTGATTTTATTTTAAACAGCGTCATTTTTAATGCATTATGCCATTCACCTAGTTTCTTGCTATCTTTTTTTTAAGTAGTATTGTTTTCTTCTTCTCTAGGTAATGCATATCACAACTTCAATGGAAATAAATTCAAGATTATAGCCAATTTTAAGACACAAAGACTACATTCAAGATTAATGTTGGTTTCTTCCTTCACAAACTCATTGACTAGTGAAATCAAGTGGGTTTTCCTGATCTAATACCATATATAGCAAGACTATGAAATTCTAAAAATTTGCAAGCATCTCCATGCACTAAGCCCCAAAATTTACAATACTCATCTCACATAATCCATAACACAAACAAACTTATCTCCCTTCACCTCTCTCACGTACCATAGCAGAAACCATAATACAGAAGGAAGAAATGGTGGTGAAAACCATAATACAGAAGGAAAGAGTTACCTAGGAAGCTGGGCAGAGGGTGGAGAAACAGCCATGAACTGGAGACCCGGGGCGCTCGGCAGAGGTGAGATGAACTCAGGGTGCTGGGTAGAGGGAAGGGCGTTGGGCAGACGAGTGGAGGGGTGAACGTGGAGTGGATTTGAGAAAATTTGAAATGACCTCTTCTTCACGTAAAACGCGTGTTTCAGGCAAGGGGAAAAAATCTATAGATCCTTAGTTCCATGTTTCATACAGAAGCATATTCAAAATGCTAGGTTTCCAACTTCGTCGGTGCCACTCCACGATTCATAGAGAAGAAGAAGATTCGTGGGTTTTGTGAGGAAAATTGAGGGATTCACAGTGAAGAAGAAGGGGGTTTTAGATGAGCTCGTGGGAGGCGAGACACCATTCAACGACCTTGTGAGGAGTGGCGGCGCTAGGCAGACTAACAATTTTGATAAAATCAGAATGACTTGCAGTAAAGCAAGTAAAGCAAAGCAGAGAGTTGAAGAAGAATTCTGTATATTGATCTAGCGTATTACAATGTACATGGCTTTCTATGTATAGTAATTACAAAAGGAATAAAGGGAATCTTTTCTAACTAACTTGTACAAAAAATCCATAACAGAATTACAAGTCTTTTATTCTAGAATCATCTTTGTTCTGCTCACTGTGCATTGTTGAGTAGTGATCTAATCTGGCTTGAGTGGAATGTTGTGATGGCTGCCGTGTGGTCTCTAACATCCCCCCACAAGATGGATAGTGTAGGCTTGCTACCCGCATGGTGCGGGGCGGGGGGTGCCCTTCCCCGCACCCCGCTCCGCACCATGCGGGGTTGGGGATTTTCTCCCCGCCCCCCGCCTCGGTGCCGGGGGGCGGGGGAAAAACCCCCATCCGCCCCGCCCCCGGCCATTATATTAAAAAAAAAATTTTTTTGGTCTAAAAATATTTTTTTAGACCAAAATTATAATATAATTTAAATAATAAATTAAAATTTATAAATATAAAAAAATTTAAACTCATTAGAGTTTGATTTTGGATTGATTTGGCCTCCTAGGCCAATTTTTATATAGGAGACCAAGGCAATACAATAGTCATCCTTAAGCAATGTGGGACTTAGTAGTAAGTCCCACATTGCTTAAGGATGACTATTGTATTGCCTTGGTCTCCTATATAAATATTGGCCTAGGAGGCCAAAACAATCCAATGACTTGAATATAATTTTAAGTCTTTTATAAATTGTGTATATCTATATATAATATATTTATTTAATATATATAAATAATTTTTTTTTTTTAATGTGGTAGGGGGGGTGAGGGGCCTATGCCCTCTTTATGCGGGGCGGAAGCCAGGCGGGGCAGCGGGGGCGGGGCCCCGCTGCCCACCCCTAGGATAGTGTATGTCAATTACTCCCATCTTGAGCAAAATGGAATAAAAGGATGGAGAATGATGAGCCTTAGTAAGTATGTCAGCCAATTGTGAAGTAGATGGTGTGTATGTAGTGGCAATGAGACCCTCTTGAATTTTATCTCGAATTAGATGACAATCTAATTCAATATGTTTGGTCCTCTCATGAAAAACAGGATTTGAGGCAATAAAGAGGGCAGACTTACTGTCACAATGAAGAATGGCTGGCTGAGGATGAGAAATCGTGAGGTCAGTAAGTAAATATCTTAACCAAACAAGTTCACAAGAGGCAGCAGCCATGGAGCGATACTCTGCTTCAGCAGAGTTGCGATATATAGTTGTTTGTTTCTTGCATTTCCATGAGATGAGTGACTTACACACAATAGCCTGTGGTTGACCTCCGTGTATCAGGGCATGAAGCCCAATCAGAATCACAGTATGAAGTGAGCTGATAGATTGAAGATGAAGGGAAAAATAAGCCCTGGCTAGGGGACTTCTTCACATAGCGCAGGATTTTGTGGGCAACTTGAAGATGTGGGACACGAGGAGAACTCATGTGTTGGCTGAGCAAGTTAATTGAGAATTGCAAGTCGGCCGTGTGATGCTTAGGTAAAGAAGACGTCTAATGAGTCTTCTGAACTCAGATGGATCATGAAGTATCTTGCCTTCATCTTTGCTGAATTTGAGATTCGGGTCCATAGGAATTAAGCTAGGCTTGCAACCAATTAAACCAGTATCATGTAAGATGTCAAGAGTGTATTTCCTTTGGCATAATTGAATCCCATTTGAAGTCCTAGCTACCTCTAATCCGAGAAAGTACTTGAGGGTACCGAGGTCTTTAATTTTGAATCTTGACTCAAGAAAAACTTTGAGTGCAGAAATTTCATGAGAATTATTTGAAGCCAAAACTATATCGTCTACATACACGAGTAATGCTATAAAATATGGACCATACCCTTTTGTAAAGAGGCTATAATCAGCTTGGGATTGAGTAAAACCAAAGTGTAACAAGGAAGAAGAGAATTTGATATACCATAGTCGGGAAGCCTGTTTAAGGCCATATAAACTCTTGTTCAACTTGCAAACTTTGTTGGGACTTTGAATGGAATAGCCAGGAGGTATCTTTATGTATACCTCTTCCTCCAAATTGCCATATAGAAAGGCATTATTAACATCAAATTGTTGGAGAATCCCATCCGAGTGTCTTTATGTATATCTCTTCCTCCAAACTAAGCGTGCCTTGTGCCTCTCAATTGTCCCATCCGAGTTGTATTTAATTTTATAGACCCATTTTGAACCAATGGCCTTCTTTCCAATAGGCAGATCAATGATATCCCAAGTTTTGTTTAGTTGCAAAGCAGCAATTTCATTATCCATTGCTTTGCGCCAATATAAACTCTTCACAACTTGTGCATAAATGTGTGGTTTAGTATGAGTAAGGATGGAAGTGGCAAAGGCAGCATGATTGGGTGATAATTTGTCATGGCATAAAATAGAACTTATTGGATAAGGATGAGAAGAGAGTGAATTACCTTTTACCTTGGAGCTTGATGGAGAAACAGTGGGCATGGTAACCTGTTGACAGTAGTAGTCATGGAGGTAAGAGGTGGGTTTCTTTGGTCTGTTTGAGCATTAGGGGTGGAGGTTGGATTTGTGAAGAGGTGTCTTCAAAAGGAGATGTAGAGACAGGTTGCTATGATGGTAAGTGTTCTGGTATGGGGTCAGATTGAGAAAGAGTGGAAGATGGTATGTTTTCGGGTATGGGGTTAGATTGAGGAAGAGTTGGAGATGTCGTGTGGTCTGGTATGGGTTCAGATTGAAAATGAGGGGAAGGAATAATGGTTTCTAGGGCTAGAGAGGGGAATTGAAGTGAAGAGGATGTTTGTGAGTCAGGGGTGGTAATGACATTTTTGTAGGGAAAGAGGTGCTTATAAAAAATAACGTCTCTTGAGTGAAAAACAGACTTACTCTCCAGATCGAGTAATTTGTATCCTTTAATGCCAAAGGGGTACCTAAGTAGGATGCATGCTTTTGCTCTGGAATCAAATTTGTGGCGATTGTTTTAAAGTTGAGGCATAGCAAAAACAGCCAAAATTTCTTAAATGGGTGTAGGTTGGTTTGACTTGGAATAGAAGTTCATATGGTGTCAGATTTTGTAAATTGGGAGAAGGCGTTCTATTGATAAGGTATGTGGCAGTTAGGATGCATTCATTCCAAAAGGATGTGGGAATTCCAGATTGGAATTTTAAGGCTCGGGCAACGTTAAAAATATGTTGGTGTTTCCGTTCGACAATCCCAATTTGTTGGGGGCTCTCAACACAACTTTGTTGATGGACTATCCCTTGTTGCATGTAGAAATTGTCATTGAGAAGTCATTCTCATTATCAGACCGAATCACTTTAACTTTGGTGTGAAATTGTGTTTCAACTAAAGAACAAAAGGATTGAATGAAGTTTCTTGTTTGAGATTTGTTGTTCATTAAATAAACCCATGTTGATCTTGAGAAGTCATCTACTACTGTTAAAAAATATTTGGATCTATCATGTGCCATTTGGGCACAAGGTCCCCAAATGTCACAATGAATTAGATCAAATGGTTTTGGTGCACGGTTGGAGCTGACAGGAAAAGGTAAACAATGATGTTTGGAGAAATGGCAAGTATAACAAGGAACATTATGTTTTAGATTTGGTAAATATTGTTGTAACAAAGATAAACGTGAGTATGATAAATGACCCATTCTACAATGCCATAAACTGTAATCAGAGATAACAGAAGCAGAATTGGGAGTGGGGTTTTGTGGAAATATGGAAAGAATAGATGAGAGGGTAGTGGGAGACACGTCTATCAACTGAAGATGGTATAAACCATTGTGAGCCTCACCTTTCCAGATCGTGCTCCAAGAGAAAAGGTCCTGCACATAACACGCATTATTAAGAAAAATAAAGCAACAGTTAAGGTCATGAGTGAATTTCTTGGCTGAGAGAAGATTGAACTTAAAAGATGGGATGCATAAGACATCCTTGAGAGTGAGATTGTGATTGAGTGGAACAATTCCTTTGTGAGCAACATCAGCATGGTTGCCTTTGGGGAATTTAACTTGAAAATCAACTTTGGTAGGTAAAAAGGTATAAATGGAGGTGCAACAGATCCACCTGTGTCAATAATCCATGGAATATGTTGTGAAGAGGCCGGTGCTGTGTGAGAGGCTGAGAAACAAGAAAAAATACCAGACATAGTGGTGGCAGAGGTACAATTATAGGAATCAATGGGCTGAGCTTGTTTAGCAATCTGCTGTGTAGCCTGAGATTGGAGCTAAGTAATGAGATGTTGATATTAAGTTTTGTGAGAGCAGCTTGTGATTCCTCAGAGATTTGTTCTCTGTTGGAGAGGCTACTTTGGTTAGCTAATGATGGGTTAGAACCTTTGTTTCGAGTGGCCAATTTATGGCTTGGTGGATAGCCATGGAGTTTGTAGCATCTATCAACAATATGGCCAACAATGTTGCAATGGGTGCAGGTGGGTTTTTCAAGGTGGGGATTGGCTTTAAAACATTTTTCTTAAGAATGCCCAGAGATTTTGCAAAAGGAGCAAAAGAGTTTTTCTCTCCTTTAAGAACCAAACTGTTTTGGGCTATCTCGGTTGGATGGAAAATAGGTTTTAGCAACCATAGTAAGAGTGTCATGAAGACTATGGGTTTAAGAAGAGCATAAACTTCACTCAAGATAGGGGTGGGTTTAAGAAGAATGATTTGAGCTTTGATATTGGTGAATGAATCATTAAGTCTCATGAGGAACTTCATCATCCAGTCACATTGTTGATTTTCAATGATAGGTTTCATAGCACCACAGGTACAAGATGGTATGATTTCAAAATTAAGAAGTTCATCAAATAAACTCTTTAATTTCAAGAAATAGAGACTAACAGAGTCATCTCCTCTTTGAGTAAGAGAGTGGATGGATTGTTTTAATTTGTAAATCCGTGGGCCATTGTTTTGTGCAAAACGTTGTTCTAACTCTAGCCTTAGGGCATGAGCATTCTCACATACACAACACTGTTTTTGAGTTCAAGGGACATTGCATTTTGTAGCCAAGTTACAACCATGTCATTACATTCAAGCCATGGTTCTAACAGAGTAGAGTTTAGGGTAGTCAGTTCATGAAGCGTACCATCAATGAAGCTCAGTTTCTTCTTGATTTGAAGAGATCTACGGATGGTACGAGCCCAAGAGTGATAGTTTTCTGCTGCGAGGAGATGAGTGGTAAGTAAGGTTTCAGGTCCATCGTTTGGATTAAGGAAGTAAGGGCTGGAGGGGTCTTTAGGGTTGGTATTGGAAGGAGGGGGATTGTTAACAAATGAATCAGTTTTCTCGGAGGCCATGGATGGCTTTTGATACCATAACAGTTTTGATAAAATCAGAATGACTTGCAATAAAACAAGTAAAGCAAAGTAGAGAGTTGAAGAAGAATTCTATATATTGATCTAGCGTATTACAATGTACATGGCTTTTTATTTATAGTAATTACAAAAGGAATAAAGTGAATCTTTTCTAACTAATTTGTACAGACAATCCATAACAGAATTACAATTCTTTTATTCTAGAATCATCTTTGTTCTGCTGACTGTGCATTGTTGAGTAGTGATCTGATCTGGCTTGAGTGGAACGCTGTGATGGATGTCATGTGGTCTCTAACACAAACGGGGGAGCTAAGCGAGGTGGCGCTAAATAGAGGGATGGCGTCATGGGGTGGCACTGGGCAAAAGGAGGCGACGCGAGGGAGGAGGAGAGGTTTCGCGGGATGGGATGAAAACTTTGAATGGGAAGAAAAGAAAACGGGAAGAGAGAGAAAAATATAAAAAGGGCAGTGAAAAAAAATAGCAGCCACATGGGGTATGCAATGTGTCCACTGCTACAGTAGTTTCTCCCTAGAATAACTCGGCAATTAATTCCGAATGACCATTACTGCTTAGAATTAGGTTTTCTCTTATCATTTTAAGGATTTATTATGTCTAGATCACCTTAAAATGTATTTCATCCGGTGTGAGCGGACTGTTTCCTCAATATATATACCTCAGAGTACATAGTTTTCTAGAGAGAAAACAATAAAGTTTTTCTCAAAGTGAGAACAATAGATCATATCAATCTTGATTGACAAATCTTTTGTTAATTGAGAAACATCGTCTGATCGTATTGAACTTCGATATCTGCATGCATGAGATGATCTTAGATCACCAAAACCATCCAATCGCTTCATCAGTTTTGAGGATTAAGATAGAGATTAATGAATACTTCTATGGGAATTATTAGGACCGAAAAAAAGAGAGGTAAGCATGCTGAGCATGCATGGTGTTCACGCATGTGACTCAATTAGTGAACAAGCTTGTTGGGATATCATGCATGGATAAATGTTTTTTTGCTACAAGATGGGGTCATTGGGAATATGTTTATCCCAAAATATGATTTGTTGGGATAGTAAGTAGCTAGTCCCAACAAATATCAACGTTAGTATTGCATAATTGCCACCAAAAATTGTCATCCCAAAACTACTCTAGTCATGAACTAGGGAAGTGGAAAAACTTTATGGGTCCAAACATTTGAACAAATGCTTCATGGATAATGGCTCTTTTCCTACCAAAGCCTCCATGGATTAATGGAATATTTGCCACCACAATCGTCTGGTTGGCAACATATTTTCCTACGGATAAAAATAGGTATTTCTGCAAGATGTTGTCGTGGCAAAAAGATAGCTTTTGCCATGAAATGAGACTTTGGTAGGTAATATATTATTGGCCATGAATTATATGCCACGAGCGAGCCACCAGAAAAATTGGTGGGAAAAGTTTTTTCCTGATAAAAACAAACTTGTTCCGCCCATTGTCATTCGTGGCAAAAACTGCAATATGTTGTAGTGAAGTAAGATTAACAACACAGCATGATGAAGATTGAAGATCATCATGCGAAGTGAGTTTTTCTATAATTACGAGTTCTTTAAATATTATACTTATGCTTTTGTAATTAGTAGTTAAGCCAATAGACCATCTAGACAAGTCTTAATTGGGGTCTTTCCCGTAGTGATTTATTTTGAATCATCTCAATTCATTTGTTTTCACAATACATCTCAACTCATCTCATCTCATCTAATTATTACAATTTTTTTAAATTTCAACACAAAATAAAATAAATAATTCAACTTTTCTAAATTTTCCATAATAAAATAAATAAATTAACTTTTTCAAATCCGAAAATAAAAATAATATTAAAAAAATATATTCTAACAATATTTTATTAAATTTTTTAATTTTAATTTCAATTCATCTTATCTCATCTCATTTGCAAAAATAAACGAGGCTATTGTTCCTTTAACATTGGGATTTATTTTGAGCCATATATTAATAATGTGTAGGTTATTTACAACATGCACAAATCACTACATGCAAAATTACATTTTAGGGATGAAAACTTTCATTCAAAAGGTTTCAATCTCATTCTAAAAGTATTATGGGATGAGGTTTTTTTCGTCCCCAGTTCATCCCAAAAAGTCTTTTGGTTTTTTTAGATGAAATTTAAATTTTCCATTAGAAAATATTCGAATGGATCTTTATTAACTTCGTCCCTAATAATAGTTCAAACGTCAAAAACTAAAAGACCGTTTGAATGGATTTTTGTTTACTAGTCGCAAATGATATTTTTTTGCCAATTTTAATCATTGGAAATGATCATTTGCGGTCAATTTTAGTTGCCAAAAATAATTATTTGCAGATGATTTTTTTTTTTTTTGCCGCATCTAAAACTATATATATATATATATATATATATATATCCAAAAAAACTTAATTAAGCCTACTCGTGATTTCCATACAGCCAGAGTAATATGAGAGGAAATATTATATACATGTTGATAATTCCAAAATATTCATGTTTCTATGTACATGAATGCCTTTAAATACAAATAAATACTTGCAACACAAGTCTAATATAGGTGCCCTATCGCTAATTAATAAGTCTCCTAACATAGCAAATCACTCGTAATTAAAAACTTGCAAACAATATAAATTAATTTAATCTGATCAGCATCACCAAACAAAGTCCAATGTCCATGAGTCTAACATCAACAAGATCAGCACATGATAATCAGCAAGAATAAAAGATCAAAATTAACCAACAACAAGCAAAATGATTATGCAAATTGCAATGAATAAAAACAATACCAGAGCATTAGCATTTGTGTAGCCAAATCATGTAAATGCAAATTAAAATTTAACTAACAACCCCATAAATTTTCTACAATAGAAGAGGCAAAGGCAAATTTTTTGCTTACAAGCTACAATAATTCTACATATTTGTATGGTTATTGTTTCTCATCCATTGAATAATTTATGTCCCCTCCCACTCCGACTCTCTCTCTCGGCAAAACAAATTCTTTGCTAACAAGGCAAATTTATTTTATTTTAATTATAATTCTTTATTTAATAATTTAATTTAAGTATAATTTGATCATTAATTAACATATGATAAGTAGAATTGCAAAATATGAAAAACAAATTAGAAAACAAATATTAGTAATATGAAATTAATAATATCTTATTATTATTTTGACAAATAAATAGATAATCTAATATGAGAATCTCTCTTAAATGGAATAGGTAAAAAGCAAAACATGTATAGCTAAATTTTAATTTTGCCTTTGCCTATTCCAATACTAACACTCTTACAATGTATATGTAAGGGTGAAAGTTGGACAATCTGGATCGGAGAAACCGACCGCACCGGTTGGTTCAGTCCAGACCAGATCGACTCGAGACCAAGATCAGTCGGTCTCGGTCCCTGAAATAGAGGACCGAGACTTTTCAATCCGGTCCCGGTCCTAGGGTTTCCTACCCCAGACCGAACTGGATCGACCGATTTTAACAATGTATATATTTTATATATATATTATTTATGTAATAATTGTATAATTAATTATGTAATTTTTATCTAACTATCACCATTAAAAATATAAAATTTTAAATATATTATTAATAAATTAATATTCTATTAATTAACTAATGTATAATATTAAATAATTAACTATATAGTAATTATATAAGTTAAGAATGTAACTTTCATCTAATTTATTATCATTGACTGTATAAAATAGTTTTTTCTTGAGTTAGTTACATAATTCTACATTAATAATTCACTTAATTTTAATTTAGTATTTTAAATAAATTTTTTTATTAATTTATTTGTTAAAAAAAAAAGGAAAAAATTAATTGAGCCGGACCGATAACCACCGGTCCATCACCCCCGGACTGGACCAATTTACACCCCTCTGTATATGCAAGCGAAGTGATTGCCAACATATCCAAAACAAATTGGTCAGTGTGATATCAACTCAAATGTAAATGGTATATGGGCTGGTTATGTATTTGTACATGATTCTCCTACTATAGGAATTAAATAGAAGTTGAGAGTGTTAGGTACCTTTTGGATAGTGAGTTGATATGAGATTAGTTGAAATAAAAGTTGAAAGTGAAATAAAATATTGTTAGAATATTATTATTGTTTTGAAATTTAAAAAAGTGTAATTTTTTATTATATTTTATGTAAAAATTTAAAAAAATTTTAATGATGAGATACGATGAGATGAAATAATTCTTGTATCCAAATCGGGCCGACTGTGTTTGGATGGTAAGGTTAGCTGAGATTATTTGAGTTCATCTATGAATAATAATGAGTTTAAATGGTTGAGTGGGTTTTGCAAGTCCATTAAAATGTGTTTGAATGTCTTTGGATGTATGAAATAGGATGTGATATATTTAACATTTTATGGGAAGTTGAAAATATTATGGTTCCTATCAATAATTGGTTTGTTGTTATAATGATTGAATAACTATTTTATTTATATATTGTAGTAATAAATAACAAATATTATTTAGAAATTCACCCCATGCATGTAAACATTAATTTCCCACAATGTTTTGTCCAAAATTTACTCAATTCGAAATTTATAAATATTTTAAATGTTGTCAATTATGAAGACAACATTCTCATGCTCCCATTTTATTCCAAAATTGGTTTTCACAACAACGTTTTACTAATAAAAGAACAATATTTTATCTTGATATATATTGACCCAATTTACTGATGGAATAATTATTTTACTTATGTCTTTTACTAATAAATAAAAAATATTATGAAAAGAAAAATCCTCCGATGCAAATAAGAAATCCATTCCCATGCATATTTCTAGTACCCAAATTAATTTATTTAATTCAAATTTGTTAGAAATAGTACGAGCAAATTCATAAAATCCAGTATTTGTTCTTCTACATCAATTTTAATGAGAATACAAGACCAGGTGCATTGCCAATTAAAACACAATTGCTCTAAAACAACATCGATATATGTAATTAAAGCCCCCAATGTACGATCCACTAAACACATCGCAGACTGTCAATGGTCACAACATTGTGCCCACATAGGTAGTGCAATAGAATCTCTGATTACAATCATTGCTTGTGCCAATGCACTCGACATGTCAGGAATATGAAAGGATACGTTGCCTTGTTGGCGTATATGGGGCCACTGACTTCAAAATTCTAAAACATTTTTTTAACACACCAAAAGTGCATTCAATAACATTCTATAAGGAAGAATGCTGATAATTGAAAAAATATTTATATCCTTTGAATGAACGATTGCCATGAAGTTCATATCTATGATACCTAACCCTTGGATGTGGGGCCATAAATCCCTAAATGCATGGAAATGAGAAATCTACTAAATAATAATAATCTGAGAATTTTGTAACACGTTAATATTGTTATCTTCAGAACATAAAAATAACATGACTCATCTTTCAAGAATTAAATCATGTATAAAATTTACCCTCGGGAGGCCATGGAAAATTGTTCTCCGGACGACTTAATGCATTGATTAATAGGCAAGCATAATGGACTGTACCCTCCCACCCGGCATATACGAATTTGAATTTCACATCGAAATCATACAATGCCAACACATTTTGGGTTATGTGGTGATGTTGATTTAAATATGATTTACTTACTTCACCAGGAGCCCATGCGTTGATGAACACCCCATTCATTGCTCCAAGGCATTTTTGCAATGATATGAATTTGTGATTTTTCAAATTTTGTCAATGGACACTTCCGCACTTATAAAGTGTCAAGCAGTCAATAACCTTGGATTTACCTAACTGAAAAAATAGTTATCTCGAACCACGGATAATGTCTAGGATGTCCTTGAATATAAAACATGACCTCAGTCATGTGAGTTGGTGCAATCACCCATCTTGCTAGGCGACGTAGCGTTCGCATGATTGGATAGACAAGTCGAGTTACAGTTTCACTAGAATGTTAAAACCAGTCTCCTGTCGTTCGCTGAACCACCCTATGGCCGACTGTGAAGCAAAACATTGCTAAGGCTTCCTCCACCGAGACCTCTCGTGTGGAATCATGCAATGCCACATCAGCACGTAACCGCTCGCATAATGCTCAAAATGCATATACGTCCATGCAAAACATATGATAACAATTCGCAGGATGTCCATTCAACATTGTGAGTTATGTACTCCCTTCCACGTAAGCCGATGTTATGTCGCAGCCTATTAATAAGAGATGCTACATGAGATTGCTCAGCCGCCGCCACGGCGCAAAGAAGGATCATAACTTTTGTATTCCTCATATTCGTCCCAACTCCCACATATCAAACTGGTTACTACTCGATGCCTCCTCGCTCGCGTAGTTCTCGTCTTTGTTTATCTCATCATTCAACCCATTATCATTGTCCATTCTTCATTGTTGGAAACAATTAACATTGGTAAAAAAATATAATGGGGTTCTATTCACCACACAAATGAATATTAAATAACATGCTACAACCCAATAGTTAGCAATTAATTAGATCGCATATATAGTTGCGATCAAATAAAATAACTCAACATCAAATAAAATATAGCAATGTAGCCAACATAAGCAGCAACAAATTAATAAAAGGTTCCCAATGACGAGAGGGTGGTTTGCTGATACGCGTGGTCACTACAACGACCACACCCATTGTAGTATGCACTTTTCATTTAGGACTTTCACCACATTGGGATCCATAAGTGCTTTCGTTGCACGAACATATTGCTCTGTTGGTAGCACATGGGTAATCTCATCCAAAAACTTTATACACTGTCCAACAGTGCTAAATGTTGCATCAAACCCACTGGACCCCTTGCCTTTACTGCTCTTCTGACTACATTCACCGTACATAATGTTTTCTAATTTTGTATGTGTTGCAGCTCTGGCGGCAATTGTTTTGAGGGCCTTGCTAAGTTCTAGTGAGATTGATGGGCCGACCATTTCCCTCCATCGCCTACAACTACTCCCCTCCTAGTTTAATCATCCTCCAGCTAGGCCGAATACCTCCATGTCATCCATATCAATCGGCGCCCTTGTGGCAGTGCCCAATAAGGGCCCCCGGGTGCTCAACTCCTCCTCCAAGCGCTGCTCTTCCTCTCTCGTGGGGGGCTCTTGAGTTGAGGCATAATGGAGCAGCACTGTGGCGACCAACTGACCAAGAGTCACGCAGATGACATCATAGGTTTTACATTCGTGTTTCTTGAATATCCGAAACTGGGGTCACACCTAAGAAATACAAAAGATTGCTCCAATATTAGTAAGAATCCATTAATGTTGTAGTCAAGAATATGTCACAACAAACCGAATGCAAGTTAAGGAAAAATGTATGTTATAGAAGAAGATGAAGGTTACCCGTATTGCATTAGCCCAATGTTCTTCTGTGCCAATGCAAGCTTTAGGTGGGGTTTGGATAGTGAGATGAAATGAAATAGTTTTAAATGAAAGTTTAATAAAATATTTTTTTAATATTATTATTGTTTTGAGATTTGAAAATGTTGAATTGCTTATTGTATTTTATGTGAGAGTTGATGAAAATTATAATGATGAGATGAGATGGGTTGGGTTGAGATGGTTTTGATATCCAAACTGAGCAGCGATCGGGTTCCAACCCATACCCGTTTGGCCCATCAAATCAACAAATTTTCGTTGTGTCTTCTTAAGATGAGCAACTTTGCCCCTTACTTGTGATGCATTAGCTGCCTTTATACCAAGTGCAATCAGGTGCGTGGCAACTCTTATATGATCATGGTTTATGATTTTGGACCCAACCAATTTACCCTCCATGGTTTCTTGGTATAGGATGTCGATCAGCATCTCCATTTAAGCCCAAACCGAGAGGTCGCGATCACATAGGATCTCAACATCATCTATGGTGTGTTGTTCAATGCAAACATGCGAATGCCCAATAGACAAAACACTTCAAATCACATCAAATGAGATGTTTATGCATCATATGCTATCATCCATGGGTAATAATAACTGACTAATATGAGTAAATAATATTCTAACATGGTAGAAGGAATTAATTCATGCTTTCATAATTAAGCATGAATTGTAAGGTACAGTAATGATTGAAGTCATCTCCTGGGAAGTATCGCTAGAAATTAAGCACAACAAACAAATCCACTAAACAAATCAGAAATTTATATTCAGAACATCAGCCGAAAAAGCATAAAACAAATAACCAAATGCCAAATTTTCTAATTGTTTGTTCTGTTATCTATAATAGTTAGTAATCCAACATTACAAAAAGTAGGAAATAGAGCATAGATATACAGGTTATACAACATAAAGTAAAAAATATAACTCAAAGAGGGCATTATATTAGAACTTGATGGTCTAGGGGGATTTAATAGAAATGGAGTGAAGAGTGGAATGAAGGCCCGAACACAAGATCTTTACTCTAACGTCAAATTAAACCACTAGTTATATAAATGCAAAATGCTTAAGTTAATGGGAAATTGATGGGTACCAAGATGAACCTAGTCTTAAAGATCATTTACAAGTTCCAGATGAACCAATTACAAGGTCAAGAGCCAAGAAGATCAAAGAGGCAATGGAAGAATTGGTACAATCCACTTGAGACGAGTCTAGCAAAAGCTTAACATTCAAGATAGACTTGAAGGATGAAGATCCAGTTTTGATTCATTTCATACAAGTTATGAAATAGGGCAAAACATGACTAGGTTATTGAATTTGATAAATTTATTCATTGTGAGTTAAGTTTATCTCCTCTTGTTCTTGAATGAACTTTTGAACTTATCAAAGGCAAATCACAACCTTTGTAACGTTCTTCCTAATAATTTAGGTTCTTGAGACAGGTTTTTCAACAGGTCTAAATTTTCATATAATCTAGGTTATTGAAACGAGTTCCTCAACGGGTCTAAATTTTCCATTGACTTGATTTTGACTTTCTTAGGTGAGTTTTCAAATTGATTATAGGTTCAATGAATTCCATTCTCACGGATTCATATAAAAAATAATCAATCTCGACATTTAGTCAATAATAACCTTTGATGCGTATCAATTAGTCTGGTAATTAGTACAACTTTCGCCACATCCATTTCAAAGAATGGGAATAAACGAATATTGGAGGGTTATAAACAGACATTCAGGTGTATTTGATCATGATTTCAGCCACCAAATCTCAATCAATATCAGGCACATCTGAGCCTACTAAACGAACAGGGACTTGATATATTGGCAACAAAGGGACTGACTGTATTGAAGCCAAATTTGTGTCACTGTAAGCAACAGACTAAGACTATGTTTGGGTACCAAAGTATTCTCAACACTTTTCAAGTATTCTCGTACTTTTAAAAATACTTCACATGCCAAACAACTTAAAATACCCTCAATGAGACCCACAAACTCACTTTAATCTCTACTAATAACTATTCACAAACATTCTATAATACTTATTACTATTATATATAAATAAAAAATAAAATCACTATAATATATAAATAAAAAATAAAATAATTATAATATATAAATAAAAAATAAAATCGCTATAATATATAAATAAAAAATAAAATCACTATAATATTTATCACTATTAAGTATAAATAAAAAATATTTATCACTATTATATATAAATAAAAAATAAAATCACTAAAATATATAAATAAAAAATAAAATCACTATTATATATAAATAAAAAATAAAATACTATAATATATAAATAAAAAATAAAATCACCATTATATATAAATAAAAAATAAAATACTATAATATATATATAAAAAACAAAATCACTATAATATTTATCACTATTATATATAAATTAAAAATAAAATCACTATAATATATAAATAAAAAATAACATTACTATAATATTTATCACTATTATATATATAAATAAAATCACTACAATATTTATTAATATTAAAAAATCACTATAATAAAATCATTATAATATTTATTACTAAAAATAAAATCACTATAATATTTATGGGACTCACACATTTTTCAACTACCTATCTAAAAGTCAACAACTCAACATACTTCACACATCTAAACAATTCAAAATACTCTTAATATGACTCACAAACTCACTACAATCTCTACTCATAACTATTCACAAACATTCTCAATACTTTTTAAATATTCTCACTACCCAAACGTACCCTAAGCCATAACCCTAAAATGCAATATGACTCCTACAAGAACAAAAGATAATGACATTACCAGTAAAAAAAAATATAGGAAATAACAGAGTGATAAAACTTAAGCCATTGAACAAGAGAGAACTAAATTCCATGAGAAATGAAACAAAAAATTGCAATCAAGTCGATAAAAAAAAAGGAAAAAAAATGAAAAAGCCCTAAAGATCAGAAGAAACAATGGCAGATTCCTAAACTTTGAGATTAAAAAATCGAAATCCATGAAGACAAGTGGCCATTGGACAAGAAAGCACTAACATCCATGAGATCAAGTCAGCAAAGAAAGGCGGGTCTGAAGAGAAAAAAATAACGATGGCAGATTCCCCAACATTGAGATCAACTAAAACTCAATGCCCAGAGAGAGAATATGTCCAGCTTTGGTTCCTCAGCTACACCTCCCAAAACCCTTATAAATATGACGAGTTAGGCTTTAGAAACTCTTATTCACATTGCAGCTAAATCTAGAAAGAGTGAAAATAAAAAAACAAAGATGGGACAACCACATATTTTAGCCATGAAAATTTCTAAATGTAAGTCCTATATTCTTACACACTACTTAAAAATATGTGATTTTATCATTTTACCCTCATAAACATGAATAAATATAAGGGTAAAATGATAAAATTACATATTTTTAAGTGTTATGACGAGTGTGGAACTTCTATGTAGCACGACTCGCTAGCCATACCTTTTCCAACACAAGGCCTCCCACTAACGGAGTTCTCACTACCCTTAGCCAAACATGGGTTTAAAGTCATATTTGTCAAAACAGAGTATAATCACAAGAGGGTTGTGAGTGCTTTGGATGAAAAGAACCACTTGGAAAATCAAATTCATCTAGTTTCAATCCTAGATGGGATGGATCTGTTATAGGATAGAAATGAGCTGGGTAAGCTATCTGAAGCCATTATCCGGGTCATGTCTGGGAAGCTGGAGGAGCTCATAGAAGACATCAAAATTCTGGCCATTATCACAATGTTGGCAAGGCCAACCAAGTATCCATAGAATGATCTCACACTTCAGAAAATACTGAAAAACAAACACAAATAGCAAAGAACCACAAAACCCAAAACATACTTAACACCATACAAGAACACAGAGATACTTAACACCATAGAAATACACATACTTAACACCATATAAATACACAGACATAATTAACAAATAACGCCATATAAATACACAGACATACTCCCATAAATACACAAACTGGATTAACATCAATTTTAGCTCCCAAAAATACTTAAAACACCATATGCAAAACCGAAACATACAGTGAAATAATAAAAATGGACTATGGTGAAATACCAAAATGGGAGTGGATCTTTGCTTACCCGGAAGGAGCGCGTCCTCGAACCATATTTTTAACAATTACAGTTTTTTAGACGAAATTTAAATTTAGTCCCACAAGATCACTTTTAGGGATGAAAAAAAATCATCCTTCACAATTTCATCCCAAAAATCCAAATTTGTTGCCATGAATATTAGTTTAGCTTGTTAGATTAATAATAGTCAATAGTCAATTTCTTTTTTGACAGGCTGTAACTTTCATTGGCTGTAACGCTTCAAAATGATATAGCATGGCGAACGGCATCAAACATTGATTGGCAAGGAGATGTCATTGTGGTTCATGACCCCAATGGCTTTCCAATTGTAACTTTGGCCAATTCTTTTTCGAAAAATATAATTAAAGTTAATCATTGTATAACACCAATGATCAAAAGTGTAGAACTTGTGCTAAGACATTGTATAACACCCATGATTGAGTATATATAAGAGAGAAGTAGTGAATATGATTCCAGTTTTCCTAAAACAAAACAGTTCTTGAGGATTATAATGATTTCAAGATTTTCCAATTGTTATATTTACTAGCTCTTTTGGAGCATATATCTTAAGAAAAATGCTAGGGAGTCCCGTTTATTTGCCCGATTGTCTTTTCCTTTTTAAATAAAAAAAATTGATTTAGTGATTAAGAAAATATTTTTTAATAATATTATAATTTTTTTTATTTTAACACTTTTAAATATTTAAAAAACAAAAAAGTTTTAATATTATTAAATAATATTTTCTTAATGGTCAAAAAAAATAAAAAATAAAAAAAAAGTAAAAATTTGAGAAAATCAACCGGGAGCACATTGGGCTCCCTAGCATCTCCCATATCTTAACGTAGTCCAAGCTTTTCTTAAATCATTACAAATAGCATACCAAAAAGACAAGAATGTGTAACTGACTTGATGACATTACATGCCCATATCAAAGAGACCACATGAGTGGTTTGGATTTAAAATTCACTTTAATTTATTTTATTTTATTATTTTTTTTTAATTTTTATATAAAACATAATAAATAATACAACTTTTTCAAATCTCAAAATAATAATAATATTTTATTTTACTATTTACGAATAATTTCAATTCATTTCTAAATCTAATCCACTCTTGATTTGTGGGCTCCATAGAAAAGAAAATTACCATTATATCCAAGGCAAATGGGCTAGCCCAAGGTTAATTGTAGTGTCGTGTGGAAAATATATAATCAATTGAATGATCCAGCTCAATATAAGAATGTGATCTTGATACTAGATACGTGTTTTAAGCTCAGTGAGATTGACGCGTGTGTGTGTGATATTTATATATATATATATATATATATATATATATATATATATACTAGTAAAGGGAAAACACGTGCATTGCACGTGTGCCCAATTGCAAAAACATGAAAAATATTCTTAAAAATAAAAATTTCTTGTAAAAACATGTAATAAGAAAGAGAGAAAATAACCTAATAACAAAATAATATATACGCCAAAATAAAGTAATATACATATCAATCATAATAATATACATGCCAAAATAAAATTAGCTAATCATATATCTCAACTATACATCTCAAAATAAAGTAATATATGTATCAACTATAGTAATATATATATACATCCAAAATAGTTTGATACAAGTTTACGAAATAAAGCAAATTTTAGCAAATATCTTTAGATAATGATTGGTTAGTGAATCTCTCTCGTCATTCTATCTAGTAAACACACTATCATTCTCTACGTGATACAGAATTCCACTCCGGTAGGAAAAATCAATCTCAGAGTAACCAATAAGAAAGTCCAACCAGCACTTTAGGTTCAATGAAAAATTATGTACTTTAAATTAAAACAATCATCTTATGACAGGAAGGTTATTATGATCCAGCAACAAATGCAGTACCTCTTCAACTAATTTTCTTCTCATAATTCGAAACATATCAAGTTCAAAACACAAAGATACACCACACTTTCATTACTGATATTACCTTTTTTCATTTTCCTCTATTTTTCTCAGCGACCAAACATTGGAGTAAACAAAGTAAAAAGCTAAAAAAGTAAAATAAAATCCTGAATTATGAACTATGAATAGACATATACAAACCTCAAAGCAGCATAAACTTCAAACCAAAAAGTCCAAATTCCTTGCAAGAAACAAACCAACAAATCAGATTAACTAAAGGAAAAAATATAAACACCTTTGAGGAAAATGAGGGTAAAGATTAACTTTTCCATTTCCCCTACTCCTTTTTCTTAACAACCTCCAGGCCCATCAACAAACCCAGCAAAGAGTTTACATAAAAAATTCAAAGAGAATGGAAGGAAGAGTATGGCACCATATACAAATATAATCCTCTATCTTTCGTCCTCATGCCACCTTGCATATAACATGCAGGGGAGAAAGAGGACAACAAACAAGACACGGGTCATGCATATCTAAGACTTTCCCACAAGCCTCTCCTGCAAGATCTTCCCAAGCTTTATGTATAGAGCTTGCTGCTCCTTGAAAGTGAGGTTCATCAATATCTAAAAAATATTTTCATATCAGCTTACATATTCATACATATTGATTCATGCTATCTAAATGGATAGGTAAATTTTTATGCACAAGCATGTAAAAGCAGTACCTAGTTCAAGATTGTATCAACTGAGAGGCTTTGTTGCACAACAAATGCATGATGGCTGAATTTTATTTAATTGATGAATCAACATAGACTTATGGTTCGAGTCTACAATTTACAAACAAGGTATCATGGTTATCAAGCAAAACTCAACAAAGTTAGAGTGAAACTTTCAGCATTCAGGGTTAAACTTGTAATCTGTTGCTACTTGTTTTTTTCCGTATAGATTTGAACAAATCTTTACATATTTGAAGAGATCGTGTTCATATATCAATCTTTTTTTTTTTTCCTTCTCAGTTGATTTCTATTTTATGTTCAGGATTTTTTCATTGTAGTTTTTTTTTATAACTTTATAGATCCGTTTTTTTTTTTCAGATCTGTGATTTTTGTTACTCTTATTTTTGCTTCTGTAAATTTCCTGTTAACACCTTCTTTGCTTTGTTATGCATTTTCTTCTATCATTTTTTTCATCTATCGAGCATATTTGTTTAGCTATAATCTGAGGTTCTGTGAAACTTCTGGGTTTGGAAAAGTCTACTTCTTTCGATAGTTATTCATCTCGTTTCTATATGCACATATATTTTTACAGTTTTGACAATTTTACACATGTATTACGTGTTTCGATCTTCTACACCTACATGAATTTTATTTAGTTTAACAATTTCTTCTATACCTACTTCTTTCCATTTTCCTTCTTCGTCAAGCATGTGTCTATTCAGCATGTGTCTATTCTGTTATGAATTGACCTGAAAGTATCGAAGTGTAAAATATCTAGCTACGCTGTTTAGATGCAATTTTTTTTTTTTTTTTTTTGGTAGCTGTAATTTCGATTTTTTACTTTATAATTTCTACTTTTAATTTTTTTTAATTGCAATTCCTACTTTCTTTGTCACGAATATGTCTATTCTGTTATGAGTTTAAGTTATTATATTTTACCTTGTAAATATTGGGTCTGAAATTATCCAAGCTAAAAAATTTTAACATGCATGTGTATGAACTATTTCATGAAAGCATAGAGAAATTCATATTTAATTGAGAACAAAAGCATATGGAAGCATATCAAGTTGATTATATTTCATCAAAGCATAGAAAATTTCATATTTTACTAAGAAAAAAAAGAAACAAAAACATACCGTGTTGATTTCAAAATTTACAAACGATCTGGCAGGTTTCACATACTTCAGCTTCTGAACATTTCCATAAATTAGATCTATTCAAATCTGTAAGGATGAACACTGCGATTTTTTCATTCACGTACACAGGAAAAAAGAAACAAGAATATTCACATCTATGAAAAAAAAAAAATTACTCTTTGTTGTTATTGGTCGTATGGTTCTTCGTTTATATTTTTTCCTAGATAACTTAACAGATCTTCATAGATCTCAACAGATCTATTAAAAAAAGGATATCAAGGGATAACAAAATTATTTAGAAAAGTAAAAATTAATTTATTTCTAACAATTAATTATTGCATATAAAATAAAGAACTGAATAAATAGTATAAAATACTCAATACAGAATAATCGACATAAAAGAAATACCTGTGAAAGTTGAGAGCTGAGAGGCAAATTTAGAACCTGATTTGAGAATGTTAAAACAACGTGATGACTGAATTTATACAAAGCGGCAAGCGGTGGAAAACGGAGAAAAAAATAAATCCAAATCTAACAACAGTCGGTGCAAGCGGTGATAAAAAGAAGATAACAACTGGAAAAGTGAAACTGGAAAGCACTGGAAAAAATGAACGAAAACGGGCGGCAGCTGCTTATCGAAGCGGTGCAAGAAAGAACTGGAAAGCACAAACGGTGCTAGAAAGAACTGGAAAGCACAAACTTGTAAATTGAATTGAAAAGTAGGGGTATAATCGGGAAAAAAATAGAGTAAAACTACAAACAAAGGATGCAAACGGAAAATGATTATAAAAGTAAGGGCAATTCTGGAGAAAAGTGATTTTACACAAAATCCATTAAACACACGTGACAGCAGATATCAGTAAAATGAATTGAAATACAGGGGCAAATTCGGAAGAAAAATTAGACAACACCTGCCTGCTTATTGGCGCTTATTACATATAAGATATATATATCTCCTTTTAACTTAAAAGTGTCTATTGCCCGATGAACAGTGAGATGGACAGTATTAAACAGTAATCTTATTTTATGCTTTTCTTCTTCGTCCCTCTCTACCTCTTCATAGCACTACTCTTCACGATATCACCACAGATCAACACAACAAAATACCATAAAATCACAGTAAAATCACCACAAAATTACTACAAAAATACTACAAAATAAAAATCACCACACAAATCACGGTGGTGGAAGAGAAACTGGCCGTGTGTGAGAGGGAGAGATGTCGTCAGAGAGTGAAGGAAGGTGAGCATGCATGGTGGCTTGGCTAGATGTGGGGATGGCTACGAGAGGTGGTCGGTGGCCAAAGGAGGTCCCGATGATGGTGCGGTAGCCAGAGGAGGTGGAGTCCCGTCGTGGGTGTGGAGAATCCGTGCAAGAGAGAGGTGGACTTCGTGGAGGCAAATGGCAGGGAGATGGAGGTCGAGCTCACTAGAGGAGGGTGGGAGGGGAGGCTACCGTGGAGGTGGTGGCACCAGAGGATGGCGCACGGCGGCGCAACAACATCAAGCACATTCAGGCTGTGCACTGCCAAGAGAGAAAAAGAGAGAGCGTGAGAGAGGGAAACAGGTGTGGGGGGACTCGCCGGAGTGAGTTGGTGCCGGTGAAAGGGGCGATGATGCTCACTGGCGCACGGTGGCGCCGGGTTGGGCAGTGGAGGAATTGGGCATGGGGAGTACGCAGTACGCTGAAGGAGAAGGAGGAGAGAGAGAGAGAGAGAGAGCAAGGGGAGAAAAGTGAGAGAGAAAGAGAGAGGGGCAGGAGTTTTATTGTAAAATCCAACGTCTGAGATCTAAAATTTGTTTAAAGATATTGTGCAGATTTTATACACTTTAAAATTATATAAATAATTTCTATTAAAATTTAGAGATACAATTATAAGATTGTAATATTTATCACTATAATAAATAATTTTTCTTGTTAAAATTTATATATAAATAATTTCTCTTATTAAAACACTGATTTAAACTAATTTAAAATTTAAATATTTAAAATATAAATAATATATCATACATAAACTATCAAATTTAATTTATAAAATACTAATATTTCATCATTAAATAAATGATGAAATTTTATTAAATATTTTTAAAAAATTAATCGCGACCATTCATTTTAAGTCCTTATTAAATATTTTTCAGAAATTAAAATCATATAAATAATTAGAGTTTTAACATAATTTAAGTATGATAATATCCTTAATTAACTAAATAAATAGTATATGATACATAAACTATCAAATTTAATTTATAAAATACTAATCTTCTATCATTAAATAAATGATGAAATTTTAATAAATACTTTTAACAAATTAAAACTATATAAATAATTAAAGTTTTAACATAATTTAAATATGATAATATTCTTAATTAACTAAATTAGGCAAACGTGAGTGGGAAAGAGAGAGAAGGAGAAAGGAAAAGTGTGGGAAAATGTTGGTTTTTAGATTTTAAATCTCAACCCTTCGTTTTGAATCTTCACATTTAATTTAACAGTAAAAATTTAAATATTGATTTAAACTAATATAAAATAAATAATTAAAATATAAATATTATATCATACACTTAAAATTAATTTTAATTTATAAAATACAAAGTTTTTAGATAAAATGAACGTCACTTTATTGGTAACAAATCAATTCCATTCATCCAAATCCTAGTCGGTAAACATCCCCATCGACTACCTTTAGAAAAGGCCAAAACACCACATGGGTGGCCGACTTGCAAATTGCAATCATCACATTTCGTGGCTCGATTACGACACCACATAAGCGGTGCAATCTCTTTGACATAAGCGGTTCAATCTCTTTGTTTTGGGTACTTTTTGAACGAGTCATATGAGCCATTGATCCTGACACCAGAGTGAAGAAGTACTCCTCCATTACCACATCTGCATGAAGCTTGATCCCCAGCATGGCTTGGAGCCTTGGTTGGACATGGACAATACTCTCACTGATTTTGCTTGCTTATCTCCTGCAAGAATATTGGGTATGGAAAAGCAGGAACAAGAACAGGAAATTACCTCCTGGTCCAAGAGGATTTCCTATTTTGGGGAATCTTCATATGTTGGGGGAATTCCCTCACCAAGATCTGCATCGATTGGCCAAAAAACACGGCCCCATCATGTACTTGCAATTAGGCTTGGTCCCTGTCATTGTTGTCTCATCTCCTGAAGCTGCCGAGCTGTTCCTCAAAACACATGACCTTGTATTTGCAAGTAGACCACCTCATGAGGCTGCCAAGCTTATCTCTTATGAGCAAAAAAACTTGTCCTTTTCTCCATACGGCTCTTACTGGCGCAACGTACGCAAGATGTGCACGCTCGAATTGCTCAGCAACCTTAAAATCAATTCTTTCAAATCCATGAGAAAACAAGAGCTTGGCTCACTGGTAAAGTTTCTTCAAGAGGCGGCTGCTAATTTTGCTGAAGTCGATCTCAGCGCGAAGGTTTCATCACTCAGCTTGGATATGAGTTGTCGTATGGTGTTGGGGAAGAAGTACATGGATAAGGATTTTGATGAGAGTGGATTCAGGGCTGTAATCCGAGAGGGAATGGAGCTTTCAGCAGTCCCCAACCTTGGTGATTACATTCCTTGTATTGCTCCCCTTGACCTTCAGGGGTTGAAACGACGCATGAAGGCTGTAAGTAAGATATTTGATGACTTTTTGGAGAAGATCATCGATGAGCATGTCCAATCCAAGGACGAAAATAAGGCTAAGGACTTTGTTGACGTCATGTTGAGTTTCATGGGATCTGAAGAATCTGAGTACCTTATTGAACGGTCAAACATCAAAGCAACAATTTTGGTAATTTTCACAGAACTTCCCTTATATGCGAGTATGGGTCAAGTACTGTACTATTTTGATTTATAGATAATAGCAGCACCACCAATAATATCTCTCCCAGCTCAGCAGCTCACTGTCGTGGCACTCAAACCAGTCAACATCCATTGCAGAATATTTCCAACTCAGCAGATGGCAAACAAACCCAAGATTAGTTATGCCCTCTTACGTAAATACACATTGTGATTTGTTTGTAGTGAGGATTCTTGTTGTAACTGCCTCTGACATAGACTAGCATGAGTGTGCATCATGCACAGCACGTATTCGATAATTTGCCCGAATGTTCTGGGCTCTTTTTATTGCCTATATAAACAACACTGTATTGCTTCAGTCATATAATGAAAACATTAATTCTTGAGCCTGTTATCTAGCATGGTATCAAGAGCCACTACAAAGACAAACGTCTGCTCCCATGGCTGAAGCATCACCACCACCCACTTCTTCTTCTTCCCTTCCACACCTCTCCCATTTAGTTACCGTCAAACTCACTCATGAGAACTACCTTCTTTGGCGCACACAAATGGTTCCCTATCTTCGGGGTCAAGACCTTTTTCATTTTGTTGATGGTTCAAGTAAACCACCTTCTCGTTTTCTTTCGGATAAAACCACCATTAATCCAACCTTTCTTGCTTGGACCAAAACTGATCAGATGATCCTTAGTGCCATTATATCTACTCTGTCCGATAACCTCATTGCTCAAATGGTTGGGCATTCTACCTCTCAAGCGGCCTGGTCAGCCATTGAAAAACTTTTTTCATCTCAATCTCATGCGCGAGTGACTCAACTCCGTTATCAGCTAGCCACCATTTCAAAAGGAGCCAGCTCTGTTTCTGATTATTTTCGGAAACTTAAACACCTTTCAGACACTATGTGTGCTGCCGGCACCCCTCTTTCTTCTGATGAATTTACCTCTTACCTTCTTGCTGGCTTAAACAGCGATTATGATGCTCTTGTTATGTCCATAACAGCCCGACTTGAACCAATGGCTCCTGAGGAATTATACAGTTTACTTCTCACCTATGAAAGTCGTCTGGCCCATTCCACCCACCTACCTGCGTCCACCATTCTCTCTGCCAATTACACCTCTGGCCCTCCCAATCACACAAATCGTGGACGAGGAAATTACCGAGGTCATAACCGTGCTCCTTTTCGCGGTCGTGGTCGAGGTCGTCACTCCTCCTCTCAAACCTCTGCAAATACCTTCGCACCTTCACCTCTCCCTCACGGCAAACCCATCTGTCAAGTCTGTGGCAAAGTTGGTCACAGTGCCATAAAATGTTACTTTCGCTTTGATCATGCCTATCAAAGTGAACCTCCGCGAAATCTCACCGCCAACTACAGCAGCTCAAGTGCTTCACCTGATTCATCGTGGTATCCCGACACGGCTGCAACCAACCATATTACCTCAGATATGTCCAACCTCAACCTCACTTCAGGACCTTATGGTGGTAATGAGCAAATTCGGATTGGTGATGGCACCGAGCTACCTATTGCCAACATTGGTGACTCTAAAATCTCTACTCCCTCTCATTCTTTTCTTCTTAAAAATCTGTTACATGTCCCTGCCATTACAAAAAATTTAGTTTCTGTACAGCGTTTCTGTCATGATAATTCGGTTGTGTTTGAATTTCATAGTTCTCATTTTCTTGTGAAGGATTCAACGACGGGAACCCCTCTCCTTCGTGGTCCCATGCGTAATGGCCTCTACTCCTTCTCCAACATCATTCCATCTGCAACTTCGGCACAGGCCCTTATTGGTGAGCGCACCACTCCTTCTCAGTGGCACTCGCGATTGGGTCATCCGTCACTACAACTTGTCTCTCGAATTATCTCCAAATACAATCTTCCAGCTTCCTCTCCATCTACGTCTACTTCTTGTTCAGCTTGTCGTGCTGCTAAAAGTCACCAGTTGCCGTTTAAATCATCTCATCAGCACTCTTCCAAACCATTGCAATTAATTTACACAGATGTATGGGGCCCTGCCCCTGTCCTTTCTCGTGAAGGATTCAAATACTATGTGTCCTTTTTAGATGATTTTACTCGGTATACATGGTGGTATCCGCTTGTGCAAAAGTCTGATGTTATGTCTATCTTTTTAAAATTTCAAGTTCATGTTGAACGGTTTTTCAATTCAAAAATATTGTCTCTCCAAAGTGATTGGGGTGGTGAATATCGTTCTTTTAAAAATTATCTTACTTCTCAAGGCATCTTACATCGCATCTCTTGTCCTCATACTCACCAACAAAATGGTGCAATAGAACGAAAACATCGACACATCGTCGAAACGGGCCTTGCTCTTATGGCCCATGCATCCTTACCTCAACTTTATTGGGCCGATGCCTTCCATACGGCAATTTTTCTTATCAATCGCTTGCCTTCTCCTGCCTTACACCATTGTTCTCCGTATGAAAAATTATTTCACAAACCACCTGATTATTCTTTTCTTAAAATTTTTGGCACTGCTTGTTGGCCCCATCTCAGGCCTTACAATCGCCATAAATTAGATCTCCGTTCAACACAATGTCTTTTCCTTGGTTACAGTGATTCCCATAAAGGATATCGCTGCCTTCATCTCCCTACTGACCGATTATACATTTCTCGGGACGTAGTGTTTGATGAACAACTTTTTCCTTTTTCCTCTCCAACCCAGCCCACGTCCCTGACTTCCTCCCTTCCTTCAATTTTAGGCCCTCATCCTTTTATTTCCCAGCCTGCCCAAACCGCAACCTCCTCTTCACTCAATAGTCCAACTCCTTCAATTCGGCCCATTAGTCCCTCATCCGAATCTCTATCTCGGCCCATTAGTCCCATTTCCTCCTCTCGGCTCAATCCCGTATCCCCTTCCATTAATCCAACTCTAACTTCCAGCCCATATATCCCTTCAGAAAACACTCTGCCTCCCGAAAATCCCTCTCTTCCGCCTGTATCTTCCTCTCCAGCTCAGCTTCCTTCATCCTCTATCTCCTCCATTGTTACTCGATCTCAAACCAATTCTCTCAAACCCAGAGTTTACACTGATGGCACGGTTCTTTGGCCACCACCGAAAAGTTTTTTGACCATTACCTCCTCCGTTCCTGAAGATCCTCTATGCTACACTGAAGCTGTCAAGCACCATGAATGGCGCACTGCCATGTCCACTGAGTTCCAGGCCCTTCTTCAAAATAATACTTGGAGTCTTGTACCAGCTCCTGAAAATACTAACGTTGTTGGTTGTAGATGGGTTTTCAGGACTAAGCGTTTATCTGATGGCACTGTGGATCGCCGAAAAGCTCGCTTGGTAGCAAAAGGCTACCATCAACAAGCTGGAGTGGATTTTTTCGAGACTTTCAGTCCAGTGGTTAAACCCACTACGATCCGCACCATACTGTCCATAGCTGTTACTGAGCACTGGTCTATTCGGCAGCTTGATATTAGCAATGCCTTCCTCCACGGGGAGCTCCATGAGCAGGTTTATATGTCTCAACCAATTGGTTTTGTTAATCCCAATTTTCCTCATCATATATGCAAATTGAACAAAGCTATATATGGTCTAAAACAAGCCCCACGGGCTTGGTTTTCCAAGTTGAGCAATCGGCTGTTGGAGCTTGGTTTTACAGCCTCTGTTTCGGACTCTTCTCTATTCATTTATCATCATGCCTCTGTCACTTTATTTTTTCTAGTATATGTGGATGATATCATCCTCACTGGCTCAGACCCTGAGGCAATTCGAAGTGTGCTCCATGCTCTCAGTTCTTCCTTCCCTGTTAAGGATCTCGGACCACTTCGTTTCTTTCTTGGACTGGAAATTCAATCACTTGGGACGGGACTTCATTTATCTCAGACCAAGTATATTTGTGACTTACTGAAGAAAACAAATATGGATCTTGCTAAGCCAGTGACGTCTCCTATGTCTGCCTCGGCTCCATTGACTCTTTCTGATGCTCCAACCTTTGAAGATCCCAAACTTTATCGCAGCACGGTCGGCAGTCTCCAGTACTTGTCCCTAACACGTCCTGATGTTGCCTATGCCGTCAACAAAGTGTGCCAATTTATGCACACTCCGAAGGTTCCCCACTGGCAGGCTGTCAAGCGAATATTGAGGTACCTTAAACACACTGCTCACCTTGGCTTGCATATCAAACCTTTTTCTGAGTACACTCTGCAAGCCTTCACGGACGCCGACTGGGCAGGATGCCCTGATGATCGGCGCTCCACAGGGGGTTTTTGCATCTTTCTCGGCTCTAATCTTGTCTCATGGGGATCCAAGAAACAAAGTACCATCGCACGCTCTAGCACCTAAGCAGAATACCGAGCATTGGCTAACACCACTGCCGAGCTTCTCTGGTTTCAATCCTTACTCAAAGAGCTTGGTGTTTTCCTTCCTAAACCTCCCACTCTTTGGTGTGATAACCTGGGAGCTACGTACCTTTCAGTAAACCCTGTCATGCACTCCCGTACCAAGCACATAGAGATAGACTTTCATTTTGTCCGAAATCAAGTTGCCTCCAAAACTCTCCATGTTGCTTTTATCTCCTCCAAAGATCAGGTTGCGGATGTCTTCACAAAACCATTGGTCTCCAACAGGTTTCAGCTTCTACGGTCGAGTCTCACCCTGGTACCCATGCTGGACTCGCGGGAGGCTAATAGCAGCAGCACCAATAATATCTCTCCCAGCTCAGCAGCTCACTGTCGTGGCACTCAAACCAGTCAACATCCATTGCAGAATATTTCCAACTCAGCAGATGGCAAACAAACCCAAGATTAGTTATGCCCTCTTACGTAAATACACATTGTGATTTGTTTGTAGTGAGGATTCTTGTTGTAACTGCCTCTGACATAGACTAGCATGAGTGTGCATCATGCACAGCACGTATTCGATAATTTGCCCGAATGTTCTGGGCTCTTCTTATTGCCTATATAAACAACACTGTATTGCTTCAGTCATATAATGAAAACATTAATTCTTGAGCCTGTTATCTAGCAATAGATGGTGCTAATTTCCTAGAAAAAAATATGGTTGCAGGACATGCTTGCAGCCTCAATGGACACTTCAGCAACAGCAATTGATTGGGCACTCTCAGAACTAATGAAGCATCCACGTATAATGAAGAAACTTCAAAAGGAGCTGGAAAATGTGGTGGGCTTGAAGAGGATGGTAGAGGAAGCAGACTTGGATAGGTTGGAGTATTTGGACATGATTGTAAAGGAAACCTTAAGGCTACATCCAGTAGTACCACTTTTGCTTCCTCATGAGGCCAGGGAAGATTGCAGAGTTAATGGTTTCCACATTCCCAGAAAGTCTAGAGTGATGATAAACGTATGGGCAATCGGGAGAGACCCGAGTGTTTGGAGTGATGCAGAGAAGTTCTTCCCGGAGAGGTTTGTTGGGAGTAACATAGATCTAAGGGGACGTGACTTCCAACTAATCCCATTTGGTGCCGGTAGAAGAGGCTGCCCGGGGATGGAGTTGGGTCTAACTGTGGTTCGGCTAGTAATAGCACAACTTGTGCATTGCTTTGATTGGGTTCTTCCAAAGAACATACTCCCAACTGAGTTGGACATGACTGAGGTGTTTGGTGTTACAGTTCCTAGAGCCAAGCATCTACTTGCCATTCCTACTTATCGGCTTCAAGATTGACATAATCTTCGTTCTTTTTTGTTTTTGTTATCTTAAGTAATCTGCCTGTGCAATTTCTGAAATTTCTAGTTAAGTTGTACATAATCATTTGTGAATTCCACTTTCTGTTTGCATATGGACCATATTTTCTGCTGGACTGTCTTGCTAGACATTTTCAAGCTAGAATTTACTTCGCTTTCTTTACGGGACCAGAGAACGCGTGTTGATGGATTGGATTTTCTTTTCTGATACGCACCTTCGGAAATAGTTACACTCATGAATACATAAATGCTATACAATTATTTTAAAAAAGATGAATATATATAGAATTTACATGAAAAAATAATTAAATTTTTAATAATAGATCTTTTTTTTTTTTAAATAATTGTATAGGACTTGCATAATTCACGATTGTATGTAGCATTATTCTACACACTTTACAGATCAAATCTAATCGGAGCCTAAATTTACCCTTTTGAATAATTAGATATGTGATTTGTAGTTTGAACAACAAAACAACGAAATTATGAGAGTTTCAAGTGATCACCACCAGGGAAGGATGATAGATTCAAAATTTCGACTTTATAAAAAGAGTAATGTTATATATAATCGTAGAGTGTGTAAGTTCTGTATAGTCATTTTAAAAAAAAATGAGATCCATAATTAAAAAATTAATTTTTTCGTGTGAATCTTGTATTTATTCAATTTTTTTAAAATGATTGTACGACGTTTGCACTTACGATTGTAATTATCATTTTTCTTATAATAATAATAAAGTACTTCTTTAGTGAGTTTAAGTTTTTAGGATATGTAATAGGTTTACATTATATCATAGAAAAACTTTTGAGGTTAAGGCCTTGTTTGGAAAAAGTTTTTATTTCAAAATTTTCGTTTCATTTTATTTTATTTTCTTTTTAAATATCACTCAAATACAAATATTTTTGAATTAGTCATTACAATTTTTTAAACTAATCATTGCAACTTTTTTAAACTTTTAAACAAAAAATAAAAAATAATTCAATATTTTTAAATTCTAAAAAAAATATTATTAAAAAACTACATTATAACAATATTTTAATTTTATAATATTTGTTATTCAATTTTTTTTCTCTTCTTTTTTAAAATCAAAAAAATATTTATCTCAAATTTTATCATTATTATTCATAAACCACTTTACTACTATTTATAAACTTATGTGTCAAGGATTTATATCTTGATTTTACAGTTAATTAAATTGATTAAATATAGTACGTATTGGACATAGGACGTTTGGGAAGCCGTGATTGAGTCGTTTCTCTACTCTACTTATTTTCGAAAAGGAAAACACTATTATGCCTACTCTATTTGACATCTTCATTTGACCGCTTGTCTTTTTTTTTTTTTTTTTTCCTTTATTTTTTAATTTAGTGATTAAAGAAGTGATTTTAAATATATTAGAAAATGTGACAAAAAAAAAATTTATACTATTAAGATGGGACGACACAATAGCCACACCCTTTAAAAAAATACTGTATGCCATCTAAATTTGTCATTACCTTTGACTGTTTATATATTTTATATTACTTGTTAATAATTGAGAAAGTAACTTTTAATGTATTAATATATATTTTTTATTTTTTTAAAATATTTAAATATGTTTAAAAAATATGAAAAAATAAAATAAAAAAATAAAAAGATAAATGTGCGCTAGACAGCATGCCCAGTGGTCATTGCTGGGTGGTAACCTAGTACTACTATTATTCTATATAAGTAGTGCTACTTTATCACTAATATCTGACCGCTGCAAGTTACTGCTAGATCAAAATTAATTTTTTATTATTTATTATTTTTTAATTTATATTTTTTATCATCTTAAAATATTTTTAAAAAATGTAAAAATATATCAATACACTAATAATCATTTTCTTAAAATAAAAATAAAATAAAATACGAATTATCAAGATAATGCGTCAAAATAAGATTATTCCGATCTTAATTGTCTTTTTAAGTGCTGCTATAGCAGGCGAGAGACATTATTTAGAAGGCCATTTGGGCCCTTTATTTATTTTTTTATACATTTTTTTATACTTTAAATATTAAAAAAAAAATAGACAAAATGTATCGGGACTGCCTCTTGTGGCCAAGCATTTTCCCTTGTGTTTTGTATGAATTACTTTATTTGATCCATAGTAAATATAAACATGGAGCTCAGCAGATTTAGGCCTTCATTTGTTTTTGAGAAAACTTAGGCAACATTCCGTCTGAGTATCTCATAAAATCAGCTCACTAATTAAAATGCGATGTGTCAGCTTCTTACTTCTATTACTATGCATCTCACTACATCTGAACAACCTATCCAATTTCTCATTCTCTTTTCTTCCTCTTCCTTTTCCTATTCGAACCCATCAACCAATGGCACCCACTCTATCCCAACCCAAACACGACGGCACCCACTCCATCCCAATCCAAATTCGACGTCACCCCACTCATTCTTGACTGCAGAGAATCGGCGCAACTGCCTCTCGACTACAGCCATGATGTCGCATTCAAAGATTTTCAAAAAACTAATATTTTGATAGAACTTAATTTTCAGTCTTAACAGAACTTCATGTGGACTTGTATTGGAGTTCTTGTATTGGAGTTAGATCTCATTTCGAAGTTATTGTAATTTGGGCTATTGAAATTATCTTGGCATATGGATTGATAAGTCATCTACTCCATGAATATTGACTGTTTGTAAAAATGTCTCAAAGGCCCTTCGGCCACTGCACATTACCTATCAGACGTGCATCTCGACCACTGTTCATTACCTATCATTCGTATGATTGAAACTACTTTAATCCATATCTTTATCATTTTTTTGCTATTACTTTATGGTTATTGTTTTGCAATATCATAGTATTGGGTCTGTTTTAGAATGAAACCGAGAGTGAAGTAGATTCCAAGTCTAGTAGTTTAATGGTTCATGACTACTAGTTTAAGAGTAACCTATGGAGGGTAATGTGTTCAATCGAAAAAATTGAAGCAAGGCACCTGACAAAAATAAGTTTCGGAAGTTTTGAATGGGGAGGAGAAGGGGATGAGAAATAATCATTTTTTTTTTCTATTGTAAACAACTTTCAGAAGTTGACGTGTTGCATTTTTACTAATGGGTTGTTTTCCTCCAACTACAACACGGTTGGTTCAAAGCGGCTCTGTTTGTTTTTACAAACATTATAATCTCGTATCATTATTATAATTTTTATATAAAATAAAATAAATAATTTAATTTTTTTAAATTTTAAAATAAAAATAATATTAAAAATATATATTTTAATAATATTTTATTATTGACATTGAATTCAAAAGGTCTTTTCATCAATTTGATGGAGCAAGACGTGTCAAAAATGCTTTCTTGCCACTCGAGCTCATTGATTGAAGTGGGTTGGCCCAATCTACCTAATTTTCTCTTATTTAATTTAAGGCTTTGAAACGCTAAGTTGAGTTGAGAAAAAATATTATTTTTTAATATTATTATTATTTAAAAATTTTAAAAAATAATTATTTTATTAGATTTTATGTTAAAATAAAAAATTTATAATAATAAAATAAAATTGGATAGAATTGGATGAAACTGGCCAATGAATACAGTACGTGATCCATCTGCCTCAACACGTCACAAACAAATAACAATTCATTCACTTCAGATCAAAGTGACATGTGCAGGTTGCCAGGAAATACGCAATGATCACTTCTTGTCGTTGAGTTTGAAAAACCAGACGATCCTTTCGTGGCCGACATTATTGATAGGACACTATCGTCGCCATAAAAAGTTTCAAAGTAATTCACTCACAAATGCATATACGTATATATTATATATATATATATATATGTAGCCTTCAAAAGTTTGGATTTTCTTCAGTTATAAGAAAGCCATGGACATGGACCAATCTGAAGGAAACATGGACACCATCGCTTGGTCATGGACAATAGTGATCTCTGTGGTTATGCTTGCTTATCTCCTGCGAGAACGGGCATGGAAAAGCAAGAACAAGACTAAGAAACTACCTCCTGGCCCAAGAGGGTTTCCCATCTTTGGGAGCCTTCATATGTTAGGGGAATTTCCTCATCGAGATTTATGTCGGCTAGCCCAAAAGTACGGCCCCATCATGTACATGCGATTGGGCTTGGTGCCTGCAATTGTTGTTTCATCGCCTCAAGATGCCGAGCTGTTCCTTAAAGCGCATGACCTTGTGTTTGCTAGCAGACCGCCTCATGAGGCCTCAAAGCACCTCTCTTATGAGCAAAAGAGCTTGACCTTTGCTCCCTACGGCTCTTACTGGCGCAACATACGCAAGATGTGCACCCTCGAGTTGCTTAGCAACCGTAAAATCAGTTCTTTCAAATCCATGAGAAAAGAAGAGCTTGGCCTACTGATAAAGTTTATTCAAGAGGCTGCTGCTGATTGTGTTGCTGTTGATCTGAGTGCCAAGGTTTCATCTCTCAGCGCGGATATGATTTGCCGTATGGTATTTGGGAAGAAGTACATGGACAAAGATCTTGACGAGAAGGGATTCAAGGCTGTAGTCCAGGAGGCTATGCATCTAGGAGCAGTTGCCAACCTAGGCGATTACATTCCTTGCATCGCTCCTCTTGACCTTCAGGGGCTGACACGACGTATGAAGGCTGTTAGTATGATTTTTGACGACTTTTTTGAGAAGATCATCGATGAGCATGTCCAATCCAAGGACGAAAACAAGACTGTGGACTTCGTAGGCGTCATGTTGAGTTTCATGGGATCTGAAGAATCTGAGTACCCTATTGAACGGACCAATATCAAAGCCATAATTTTGGTAATAACTCACAGAGCAAATATTTTAATAGGAGTATCAAAGTATCCTAAATCAAGTTGCTTGCATTTATTTTACATAGTCAAACTCAAAATCTTTACGGGTGTCCCAAATTTCTTTGTACGTTTATCGTTTTAATTTCCTGACACTGATATCCTTGCGCAGGATATGCTAGCTTCGCTGGACACTTCTGCCACAGCAATTGACTGGGCACTCTCGGAACTAATGAAGCATCCACGGGTAATGAAGAAACTTCAAAAGGAGTTAGAAAATGAGGTGGGCTTGAAGAGGATGGTAGAGGAAGCAGACTTGGATAGATTGGATTACTTGAGCATGGTTGTAAAGGAAACCTTCAGGCTACATCCAGTAGTACCACTTTTGCTTCCTCATGAGGCCAGGGAAGATTGCACAGTTAATGGTTTCCACATTCCCGGAAAGTCTAGAGTGATGATAAACGTATGGGCAATTGGGAGAGATCCGAGTGTTTGGAGTGATGCAGAGAAGTTCTTCCCGGAGAGGTTTGTTGGGAGTAACATAGATCTCAGGGGACGTGACTTCCAACTAATCCCATTTGGTGCCGGTAGAAGAGGCTGCCCGGGGATGGAGTTGGGTCTAACTGTGGTTCGGCTAGTAATAGCACAGCTTGTTCATTGCTTTGATTGGGACCTTCCAGATAACATGCAGCCAGCTGAGTTGGACATGACTGAGGTGTTTGGTGTTACAGTTCCTAGAGCTAAGCATCTACTTGCCATTCCTACTTATCGCCTTTACGATTGACGAATTTCCGGTTCTGTTTTGTTCAGCTAGTTTTATGGACCATATTTTCTGCAGGATGCAGTGTCATAATTAAATAAATCTGCTTTCTTTACTATACAAGCAGAAAATACATGTTGATGGATTCAACTTTGACACGCTTAACCAGTCTGTCTGAGGTAGTCATCAATACGTCTAATTTCCATTTCTTTGACTAACTGGGTTTTTTATTTGAACAACAGCAGATATAGACACTGGATTCAACAGGCCTTTCTGAAGAAAACTTAAAACTTGTCAACTTTTAGGAGCAGATACGTGTCAAACATGCATGTTCTCTTGCCCCTTGAGTTGATTGAAAATATGCAAAAGGTTAGTCACCTGCTAAATGATACTCATGAAAAAAATAGTTAATTGGAAGGAGAAAATATATATGTAGACACGTTCGCTTTAATGCATTGAATTAATTAGAAAGCTGGACTTGTGTAGCAAATAGGAGTTCATAGTCTTTTACGGGCCATGCATGTCATATTAATTGAACCCATAATCTATTTAGTGCATGCTTGAGATTGCGGAAGAAAATATAGTTTTATAATTTTAGGATTTATAATTTAATTAATAAGTTTTATTATTAAAAAGTTATTTTGGTCTTGTTTGGATATAGAGATAAGATGAGATAGTTTTAGATTAAAGTTAAAAATTAAATAAAATATCGTTAGAATATTATTTTTTAATATTATTATTATTTTAGAATTTGAAAAAGTTGAATTATTTATCATATTTTATGTGTGAATTTGGTAAAATTATAATGATGAGGTGAAACCGTTTTTGTATCCAAATTGGATCTTACTGTTTGGTAACTATATGTTGAAAGTACTTTTAAAAATATTACGTTTGTTTGCAAACAAATTAAAAAAATATTGATGTAGAAATTACGATTATTTGAATTTTAAAAATTATGACCATATCCTTAAAGTTTGAAAGTTTTAATTATCTAAAAATTGTATGGGTATTTTTTTCAATTGACAGTCTTTTTAAATTGGAATTTTCACATTATCTAGAAAAGTACGTTTGAGGAAAAGTATCAAATGTACTTTTTAGCTTGTTTGTGATTAAAAGTACTTTAATATGTAACGTCTAAATAACTTAATTTTTTTATTAAAAATTTTTTAGACTATTTAAATATTTTTTAAGACTCAACTCTAAGCAGGGCCCTTAATCAACTTCTTTTTTGACATGTATTTTTTCATTTGATATTTTTTGAATTGAGAATTGTGCGTGTATGATATAATATACTAATGAAAGGGCAATCCCGTTTTACAAATAGATCCACTCAGCAGTCGGTCTATTTTTCCTACACCACACATTGTGACATGGTAAATCCAGTCTAAGGGCCACGTCATAGTTCTCAACTGTGTACCAAAACTCTTGACTTGTGATTTTGAGGGGAGAGAGAGAGAGAGAGAGAGAGCGCTCTTAAGAGAGTGGAGAGCTTGGGGAGAGAGAGAGAACGTGGAGAGATTTTTAAATGGAGTAATGGCGTAAGTTAGAAGAAAAACAAACTGGAAAATTAGTCTTTTTGTAAGTAATTTTGCGCACTAAACTGTATATCGATGTTAAATGTAAGACATTCTTTTAATGAAATAGTACAAATTAAAGACGAAAGTGATTTTTGTCAAACAGAGGACTTTCTTCTTTTTTCAAATTTTTTTTTTTAAATAAAAAAAATTATGTGAATGTTGGTATGTGATTTGGTGCACCAAACTGCTTGTACCTGATAAGTCTAAAAAAAAAATAAGAATAGATAATGGAGAGCTTGAGAGAGAGAGAGAGACGTGGAGAGCTCCAGAAGGGAAAAAAAAAAAAAAAATGTTTTGTCAGGGTGTGTAGTGTAAGGTTATTGTATAGCAGGACTCCCATTCTCTATGAATAGGGATCCTTTAGCATTCTTGTCTAAAATCTAGGATCAACAAAGTTGTCGAGAAGACTCAAATGATAAGCAATAAATATTATAGCACCCACATTCAAATGTGTCTCGATCTCTCCCTCTCTCAAATTTTGGGTGTTGGAGTGAGAAAATAAAAAAAGAAAATCCTAAATAATCTCCTACCTTTTTCATTAGATTAATCTTTCTCAGTGCCAAACTTTTGGGAACCATGCAGTCCCGTTATCAATTGTAAGTGAAAATTTGACATCTCCTTATGCTATCTCATTACACTCTATCTGGGAGATGTTTGATTATTAATGACACTTCTTAGGTATTTCATACTCTCTGGTTTCCATAAAATTGAAGGGACTTTGAGAATCTTTAGCCGAAATGAGGATATTAGAGATAAGTTCCAGTAAATAACTCAATCTTGAGTGGTCTCTCTCCATCCTCTATGACAGGCTCTTCACCCAAATTAACACTTGTTTGCTTAATCTTCGGTGTTATCTCCGTATCATCTTCATGATCTCTCGCTTCGCAAATGGAGAAAAGTACACAACTTTTGCACAAAGCTGAACTAACTTTAGCTATAGTGAATATGGCTTGTTTATAATCACTACAAGATAAATGAGTTTTTGTGACGGTTTGAAAATTTTGACAATTCCCAAATCATCACCAGAAAGCAATTATGTGATGGTTTGTGGAAATTGTCACTAAAGGCAATTGAGAAATTGTATTACTTTCGAACGTATACATATTCACAGAATGGGTCTTGGACATTCGAATATTGAGGCTACTTACGTGCGAACGTGTAAATTTTTTACGCCAACGTTCGAATGTTAGTGATTCACGTTCGAATGTTAATTGATTTAATATTAAAGTTGGATATTTCAAATTAAAAAAGATTGAGAATTGAAATTCAAAAACAGTAAATATATCGAATAATATTGTTCATTACATATAATAAAAATAAAGTACAAAATATGATAAAATTTTGTAAACAATACTTAGATCGACGTGTTGTTCACAAATCATATATGGCAGAACTCCTCAATCAATGTCGTGACCTTCTCGTTTAGAATATATACACGATGGGCAATTTCAACGACAGTCTCCTCTACAGCCACAATTTGTTAGTTGATATGCACAGTAAGATCTGATATCATCGCATCAACCCAGGCAAGACGTGCATCCACATCAGATGTACCCGCTGGTGGCTAACTAGTACTTCCAATATGGGGAGCAACACCGGGCCCAGAATGGGTTGGAGGAACAAGATCTGGTATAGGGCTAGACTGACGTCGAGCATGCCCCCTCCCCTGTCCAATGCTCTGAAGGTATGTGGTCATGTCGAGGGGGCTGATCTGCTCTGTTAGCTACTCCTTTGCCTGGGGTGGCACTCTTTGGACCAGTAATAACAGGGTAATGATGACTCTATATGGGAGTTTGTCTGTGGAGACGATGCTCACCTCGTAACAGATTATTTAAAAAATGCACAATGGCAAGTCAATGGGCTCTCCACGTGCCACTTGTATGAGAAACTGTGCACGATTTTGACAAAATGTGGCCTTATGTGCCAGAAGATCCACATTTATTGTAACAATAAGATGCAACATGCGGGAAAAAAAAGGCAGCAACTATTTTGATTGAACGAGTTCTTCTTATCGAGCTACGTGTAGTCTCAGTGAGGATGTAGAAATCCTCATCTCAGTCCTCATCATCAACCTTCTGATCAGTACCCTCAACCTCCGACCGGTCAACTAGGCCAGCAGATGATGCAGTAGTGCCTACATCTGCATCAGTTGTGCCTGCAGCTGCTATAGATGTGCCTGCTACTCAGATCCGTACCTAGGCTAAGTACCTCTTGTAGTCGATGTCTCAGCTATGCGACGAATGCCCAATAGCTAGGCGATGACATATGTCGAACCAGTGAGGGGTATATCCTACCCCTCAATGTGCAAATACTACTCCAGTCTCTAGTAGTGAAGACATCTATGAGGCTCTTCTGCTCCCATATAAGCTTGTCAAACTCGTTGATCAAGACTTCTCATTCGGCCATAACAGTTCGAACGTACATTAACTATTTATTAAAACGTTTGAACGTATATTAACTATTCATTCGAATGTTTTTGACCTTTTTGGAAGTTGAAAGGTTTTACATTTGAACGAATGTGAAATAAACTTTCGAACATAAGACTAACGTTCAAACGTTTGTGATGTTCAAGAATATGAACTATATGATTTTCAAACATTACAAACATACATTTGAATGTAAAATACAAATTTGCACGTACTCTCGTTATGTTCGAAAGTACTAGAGAATGTTCGCACGTTACAAGATTAATGTTCAAACGTGTTTGTCGTCTTCCTCATTTGAAAGGTTTAACGTTTGAATGTTACGACATAGAAATGGCTAAGTCGACTCAGTCATTCTCGTACACCTCAAGCACAATGAAAGTGACTAAAAATCATCGAAAAAATGAAGTATACGGTAGCCGTTTAGCCATTGGCAACCCATGGTGACCGGAAAATCAAGATGAAAATTCGACCACCAATAAGTTTTGGTTCATACCAAAACCTTCATTAAACATTAAATATATATATATATATATATATATATATATATACACACACACTAAGGGTTAGATATGGATGCATACCCTTTTGTAACGTTTGTGGTGATGTTTGACGGCAGCGGCGAAGGATTTGGTGGTGAAGTCAACAGTTTGAGTTCTAACGAGATACATGTTTGCTGAAATGTTGTTTCTTGTTTGGACAACAACTTATAAGCACATGATGTTCGAACATTCTAACGTTAACTTTCGAACGTCACTTAATTCTCGAGAGAGCCATCTAAACGTTACTATTTGTACGTTCGAATGTTCATCACTTAATTTTTGAGATATTTGAATGTTTCTAGAATATATTTTTGATAATTTATACTAAATAATATATTATTTATAATATAATATATAATATTTGTTATATATTATATAATCTAATAATATTAATATTGATAATATAGTTGTTATATATTGTGAATATATTGTAATAAATTACTATATTATGTACTAGTATATATACTATACTAGTTTAGTGTTGTTAATATAGTAATAAAGTATAATTAACAAATAATATTATTTACTAATATATTATAAGCTAATAATATATGTTATACTAATAACATTATCTACTAGTATATATGTTATACTAGTAAATAGTGCACTAGTATATTATATATACTAGTCTGGTATTGTTAATATATTAATAAAGTATAATTAACAACTAATATTATATATTAATATATTATAAACTAATAATATATGATATACTAATAATACTATGTATTAGTATATATGTTATACTAGTGCATGGGGCACTAGTATAGTATATATACTAGTCTAGTGTTAATATATTAATAAAGTATAATTAACAACTAATATTATATACTAATATATTATAAGCTAATAATATATATATATATGTTATACTAATAACACTATGTAAAAGTATATTATAAGCAAATTATGTTACATATCGTGTGTAATTAAAATATTATATAAACTATTATTGTTTAAAAAATATATAAATATGTGATTCATTTTGAACAATACAAGGTTCGAACGTGTTGAGGTGATGTTAGAACTTTTAAATACACGTTTGAACCTTTTTAAAAATTTGGCGGGACATTTTCCATGTTAATTGTTAGATAATATATGTGGAACCCAGACGCTTCTGCCCTTTACGTCTCTGCTAGGGTTCCGTCTTTTGGTTTTGTTTTGGCTGCATGGCAGCCGTGGATGGCCATTCAGCTGGCCGTCCATCCTTCGCCGAAATGGCTGTTGCGGCGCCGCAACCACTCCCTGAAATCTCAATTGCACATCGTGTTCCAAAAATAATGGACGGAGAAATATTCTTTCAATTCTCAAAGGAAGAAATCAACAGATCTGCGGAACCTTTCCGCTTCTCGATTGTGATCAAGTTTCTCCGCCAACGTCCTTCTCTTGATGCGATTCGTGCGTTCATTGCCAGTCGATGGGGCTTGTCTTCTATCCCGGTGGTTTCCTCAATGAAATTGCCCCGAAACGTCTTCATCAGATTGGCTACGGAAGCAGACTTTGTGAAAGCCCTGTCCCGTGAGTCGTGTGAAGTGAATGGAGTGGCGTACCGTGCGTTCCACTGGTCTCCCGATTTTAATGAGGAACATGAACCCTCTAATGTTCCGGTCTGGATCCTCCTTCCCAGATTACCTCCTAACTTTTATCAAGAATCTTTCCTTCGGATTTTCACCGCTCCGCTTGGTAGATTCATACGCAGGGATAATTCTACGCGTTGTGCAACCCGAACTGATGGAACTCGGCTTTGTTTGGAGATGGACGCTACTAAGGAGCCGATTTCGTACTTCTGGATTGGCACCCCTGGTCTGGCTACGAGCAGAAAACAAGAGATTATTTTTGAGACGTTGCCAGCGTACTGTGGTAAGTGCAGAGTGCAGGGACATAACTCTAAGTCCTGTAGAGCAGGTAAACCCAAGCAGGAGGATCGAAACCGGGGTCGGAACAAAGAAAAGGAGGAATCGGGTGGAAACACTTCATCTCAGAAAGAGGAGGGTGAAATAAATAATACACTGTTTCTCCTTTCCGAAACAGAGGCTGCTGAACCTCTGGCGCCGTGTGAGGATGCATTTAAATTTCAACATGGGATTCACGATCAGGAATGTATGACTGGGGAATATATTTCTGGTGGTCCAAGCATTGATAATAAACGTGACGGTGAGATCCCAGTTCCTGGTTCTCCTGAAACGGAGTCCGCTGGTGCGCTACCGAAGGTCAGTCTGGAACAGCCTGGGAACAGCTTCGAAATTCACTCTGATCTGGGGAAGAACATGGACCTCAACAATCATTGCATTAGAGAAGCGATAGTGCCTTCGGAGGTTGCAGGTAACCTTCTGAACCAAAATGATATATTCTCCTTTAATGTCGAATCAATTCCTTCTCTGATACTTGAGGAAACTGCCTTCATGACGAATGAGGATAATGATCTGAATTTATATACTAAAAGTAGCAAGGAAAATATTGACATTTATCCTGAAGATATCGCCTCTGAGCCGGACCCTGATATCCCTCCAGATGTGTTACCTCTTTATAAGGAATAGCATTCGGAGTCTGAAGATAAACAGGTAAAGAAAAAATATAAGAAAAAAAAATTTGAGAAAGTTAGAAGCTCCACTCGGGTCATCACCCGCCCCTCTACTTTATTTTTATGAATAATTCTATAATTGTTTGGAATGTCCGTGGCATTGGTACATCTCGGCGCAGATTAAAGAAATTAGTCTCCAAGTTCAAACCTCAATTGGTTGCGGTTCTTGAACCGTTTCAAAATGTGGACAAAGCCATTAGGTTGCAGCATTATCTTCAATTTGATTCTTTTTCTTCTAATGTGGATGTTGGTGGTAAAATCTGGATTTTTTGGGCTAATTCTCTTGATATTCAAGTGGTGAGATCCAACATGCAGTTTGTTTCTCTTCGGGTCACCTCTGGGTCTGTCCAGTTTCTATTAAATATCATCTATGCTAAATGCAGTATGTACGAGAGAAAAATTATGTGGGAGGACCTTAGCTCCCAAGCTATGGGTCCGGTTCCTTGTTTGTTTGCTGGGGACTTTAATATTATTCAGAATAACTCGGAGAGAAGGGGTGGATCTCCTAGATCTAATGCGGCGATGGCGGACTTCAATGATTGGATCCATCAAGGTGGATTGGTTGAGATGAATTCTAAAGGCAGTATTTTTTCTTGGTGCAATGGCAGTCGGGTCTTGCTAGGTCTTGGGCTAAGCTGGATCGTGTTCTTATGGATTTTTCCTTGCTTTCGTATTTCCCGAATGCAGTTTGCTCTTACTTGCCTAAAACAACTTCTGATCACGCCCCCATGGTTATAGAGTTCAAGTTGGATCCCTCTTCATATGGCCCTTCGCCTTTTCGCTTTCAACAAATGTGGGTGGATCATCCTCAATTCTTGCCGTGCGTTAAGCAGGCTTGGTCTGCTACTTTTGATGGCCATGGGCTCTCTAAATTGGCTTTTAAATTGAAGATTACTAAGGTCGCCTTGCGTGAATGGAATAAACAGAATTTCGGTCATACTAATATGCATATTATATCCCTTGAGAAGCAAATTGAGGAGTTGGAAAAGAAACTTCAGCAAAATTGGGATGATTCTACGGAGCGGGATCTTATTGTTGCCTCTGCGGATTTGGATAATTGGCTCTGTCGTGAAGATACTAGATTGGCTCAAATGGCCAAGTTAAAATGGCATATGGAAGGAGACCGGAATACTAAATTTTTTCATGCTTGCCTTGCTAACAAACGGTGCAAAAAAGTAATGTATATGAGATCATCAAATGGTATGGTTTTTAACTCGCCGGAGGGTATTCATCAGGGTGCTGTGGATTATTTTTCTTCCTTTTTGCAGGGTTCCCAGATAAGTTTGTTACCTGATTTATCTACTCTTATTTCTCCTATTATTTCTGATTCTGATAATTTGATGTTGTGTGGGATGCCTTCTATGAAGGAAGTGTACTCTGCTCTTTCGTCTATCCCTTCTAACAGTTCTCCGGGACCTGATGGTTTTAGCTCGGGCTTTTTCAAAAGTTGTTGGGATATTGTGAAAGAAGATGTCTTGGAAGCCATTTCTGAATTTTATAATTCTAAACATCTTCCAAGATTTTTTACTGCATCTTTTCTGGTCTTAATTCCAAAGGTTGATACTCCCTCTGGGTTTGATAAATTTAGGCCAATCAGTCTTTGCTCGGTGTTCTATAAAATATGCTCCAAAATTATAGTTAATCGGCTGACAGGTCTCCTCTTAAGAATGATTTCGTGGGAACAAGGAGCTTTCATTCCTGGGAGAAGTATCTTTGATAATATTACCATTACTCAGGAAATGATCCACTCCATTAATAAAAAGGCCCATGGTGGTAATATCATGATTAAATTAGATATGGCTAAAGCTTATGATCGAGTGGATTGGTTGTTTCTTCTGGAGGTTCTTTGTTGTTTTGGTTTTTCCTCTAATTTTTGTGATCTTATCAGAACTTGCATCTCGACTCCTTGGTATTCTATTATGATGAATGGCACTATGAAAGGATTTTTCAAAGCTGGCCGAGGTTTACGTCAGGGTGACCCTCTTTCTCCTTATCTATTTATTATACTTCAAGAGATTCTCTCTAGATTGATCAAGCAAAGTGTGGAGGCCAACAAATTTGGTCAATTCTCTCAGGCCCAAGGTACGCCCAGAATCTCTCATCTTATGTATGCTGATGATGTTGTTATTTTTTCTAATGGTAGCTCTCAAGCTATTAGGGAGATCTTATCTGTGCTCCATAAATATGAGAGCTGGTCGGGTCAGTGTATCAATCATTCTAAATCTGCCATATTTTGCTCCCAAAAAATAGCTGCTGGTCGCAAAAACTTATTATTACGGAAGACTGGATTTTCAGAAGGATCTTTTCCTTTCAAATATCTTGGAGTGCCTATCATTTCGGGTCGTCTCAAACAGGTTCATCTGGAAGATATGCTGGCTAATATCCAAAAGAAAATTTCGGGGTGGAAGATGAGATTTCTATCGACGGGTGGCCGTCTTACCTTACTTCGTCACGTCATCTCTAGTATGGCTCTTCATCTCTTTGCGGTCCTTCATGTCCCTCAAGCTATTATTAAAAACATCCACCGGATGATGAGTACTTTTTTTTGGGGGGAGCATAATGGCAAAGGTAAGAAAAAATGGGTGGCCTGGAATTCTATCTGCCGTCCTGTGGAGGAAGGAGGTTTGGCGCTTAGAAACCTCGATGATATGCAGAAAGCCCTTCATGCCAGATTTGCTTGGAATCTTATTCAAGGTAACTCTTTATGGGCTAATTTTTTTAAGTGTAAATATGTGGGTCAAAAACCTTGGACCCTGGTTGATCCTACCAAGGGTACTAGGTTTTGGAAAAAGATTGCTAAATCTCTTCCTTTGATCTTGGATAATTCTAAATGGCGTCTTAAGGATGGTAAGATTTTTTTCTGGTATGATAATTGGAGAGACAGAGGTCCTTTAAGTAATGATATGAATATTGTGGGGCACCCCAATCTTCTCGTGAAGGATTGTCAATTAAATAATGTTTGGGATTGTCGATTTTATTCGTCAGTTAGTGGGGCCGGATCATATTGATGAAATTTTAGAGGATCTTTGCAAAACGAAGCCTGGTATGGAGTCCTGATTTGGACTAAAAATGATAATGGTATGTTTACTACTAAGTCGGCTTGGGATTGTATCCGCATTAGAAGTGATATTATTGAGGGTCATTCTTGGATTTGGCATAAGAGCCTCCCCCTCAAAATGTCGTCTCTCATGTGGAAAGCTTGGTATATGACCCTTAGTGTTGATCATCATCTTCGTCGTATTGGCATCCCTATTACCTCTCGTTGTGATTGCTGTGCTAATGGTCACTTTGAGGACCAAAATCATGTTATTTTTGCAGGTGATATTGCTAATTATACTTGGCATTATTTTGGGGTTTATCTTGGGATCCCGATAGGTCAAAATTGGAAAGATACAGTGGAAAGGTGGTTTCGTCGAGCTAATAATTCATCTCATGTTGGTATTATTTTGGGTATTCTTCCGGTGATTATTACTTGGAGATTATGGCGGAGGCGCTGTTTGGCGCGTATGGAGGGTCGCTTTGAATCTACCTCAGAAATTATTCATTCTGTTCGTTGGTGGATTAGTCTTATATGCCGTGATATGCATGCTAGTACTCACATTTCCAGTTTTGATTTGCAGGTTTTGAAAAGTTTGAATGTCCAGGCTGTTCTTACCCCTAATCGGCGTTGCAAAACTATCACTTGGAATCGTCCTTCGGCGGGATGGGTCAAGCTTAACACAGATGGCAGCAGTTTGGGTAACCCTGGTGCCTCAGGGATAGGTGGGATCATTAGAAATAATCATGGAAAACTTATTCATGCTTTTTCCTCATTCATTGGCATAGGTTCTAATAATCGGGCAGAACTTCTAGCTCTTCTTCATGGGATCCAGGTTTGTAAATCTTTATCTCTTAATTATGTGCATATTGAGCTTGATTCTATGAATGTTATTTCCTGGTGGAAGAGCAAGAGATGTGGGGTGTGGTATCTGGAGGATTTCTGGGAGGAAATAATCGACACTATGGACTCCATGACCTACTCGATAAACGACGTTTTTAGAGAGGGAAATAAAGTTGCTGATTGGTTAGCCAAACAGGGAGCTTCTGGAAACGAACTAGCAGTTTCGCAATTAACGGAGTCTCCCCGTGAATTGCGGGGTCCTTTCCGTATGGATTACTCAGGTTTACCGTCTTTGCGTTTTAGGTAGATTCGAGTTTTCGATGTTTGTCGTTTATTTTGTTGTTTTTGTTGGTTTTTTCCGGCTTGGTTTTTTTCCTGCATGCTGGGTTTTTTCGTTTTGTACCCCAGATGCTTGTCTTTGTAACCACGATTTTCCTCCGCCACAAGTGAGGGCTATCAATAAAATTGGGGAGGGGTCACTAGTGTACAGGTGACCCTAACTTTTCTATAAATATATATATATATATATATATATATATATGTGGAACCTAATTTCATTCACATTTGAATGTGTACAACTTAACGTTCGAACGTGAATGAAATTATTGGCCTGTTGTACATAGCAACATCATCAACATAATGTTCAAACGTTTATTGTTTGCATTTGAACATTATCCACATGATATGTCTTTGTTGTGGGGATTATTAATGTTTGCACATCAATAGATGTACATGCGAACATTTATACTTGTTAAAAAATAGGTGGTTCTTTCAGGGGAAACTCAAAATTTCACGGAACGTTCAAACGTACAGTGTTAACGTTTGAACGGTCCATGGTTTGATGCAATGACTTTTCATTTAAAATGTTGCTACAATAACTTGTATGATGATATTATACGCCGTCGTTCTAATATTATGTACTAGGACGTCTTTATTTCACACAGGTTGAAGGCAATTCAGCCCATTCGCCTGTGTGTGTGTGTGAGAGAGAGAGAGAGAGTGAGTGAGTGAAATTTTTCTTTGTTCTTGAAAAGAGGTTAGTGCAATATGGATGATTTTTTTGTGTTTTTTTTTCTTTATTTATTTAGATTTATTTTGTTATAACTATGTATTGTTTAGTTTGAACTAACTAGTATTGTATTTTTTTAAGGATTATTTGTTGGAGCTTGTTGAAGCTTTTGATTTGTAAAGGGATATTGTTAGGCTAGGTATATTTCTAAACTTGGTTGGGAATATGTTGTGATTTTTTGTGAATTGATTGTGAATATGTTGTGATTTTGTGAATATGTTATGAATATATTGGTAACTTGTTGTGAATATGTTCAAAATTTAATAAGAATATGTTGTGATTTTTTGAATATATTGGTAATTTGTTGTGAATATGTTGTGAATTTAAAAAAGAGATATAGTGAACATGTTGTGATTAAACATAATAGTGGAGTGATTTGTGCATATATTGGGAATAAAAAAAATATTATGTAAATATTGTGAACATGTTATGATTTTGTGCATATATGTGTGAATATATTGTAAATATATTTTGATTTGTGATTATTGTGAATGTAGAAGATAGAATTAGGAGATAGAAAATATAAAAAGAATTCATAATTAACTAATAAATAACAAATTAATAAGATATTAAGTAATATAAGCATATATTGATTATATATACTAAACAATTTTAAAACAATTAATATATATTAAGCAATATAAGTATATACTAAACAATTTAAAAAGTAATTAAACACACTATTAAAAACTTGTAATTTGTAACATATAATATGTTTAAAACAAATAAAGTATTTATAACATATACTACGTTTGAAACAAATAGCTAATTAATAAGATATTATATAATACAAAAAAAGTAATTAATAATAGAAATAAAGCAATATAAAAGAAATAACTAATTAACTAATATGATATTAAACAAATACTATATATTAATAAGATACTAGATTATACTATATAACTAATTAAATAATATGATATTAAACATACTAAGTAATTCATAACATACTTAGTAAATAAAACAAATAAGATCAAAGCATACTAAGAATAATATATATCAAATAAGAAAAAATCATATTAAGTAATTCCTAACTAAAGACTACAAATAACTAATAAATAACAAATAACTTTAATTTAATTTATATTTATTAATTAATTTCTAAGTAATTCAAAAAACATATTCCATATACATTACTTAGAACAAAGCCTCCCAAATTTGGACATAGCTTGTGTGTAGTATATATTTATATGTTATTTGTTAGATTTTGTGTAATATTGCATGAATAACCTTAGATCCGTTTGGGGATTAGTGTACACTCAGGTGTTCACTAATTCTTGCATTGTCCAGTGTAGACAGTGTGAGATTATATTATTTATATTACACATTTTCGATACTCTTACTTTACACGTTTAGTATGAAGTTTCTGTGTATTCCTCATTTGTTCTTTGGATATATTATTCGCAAGGTGATAATCCCTCTATGTGAACATGTATACTTGGAGAACTATGGGAAGGTGTTGTCGAAATTTCTACTGTCGTGAAAAGTAAAAGAGTGGCAAAATGTTTGCAATATGAATGATACAATCTAGAATGGGATAAGACCAACTACCTTTATCTAATGACCAGTGGGAATTAGAGCATGTGAAATTAGTTTGCATTATACTAATCTATATGTTTTTTTAGAAATGAATAAAAGTTGGATGCATCTTGGCGATAGACTTGGAAAGGACTACGTATCGTATGCATATGGAGTTAGAAACTTTATTGATTTTGCTTGAGCCTCTGCCGATAGTCGCGGTTACATTAAGTACCATGTCGAGGGTGCAAAAATCTGTGCCCTATAGAATTGTATAAAGTAAAAAGTCATATATTTGTGAATGACATGGATTTGGAGTATACTCAATGGGTATTGCATAGTGAGTCATATGAACAGCCAACCGAGGTTTTGTTCGATCATGGTATTGATATGCAGCACATGGATGAAGATACTATGCAGGATGACTTTAATGAGCGAGATAAGATAGATGAGATGTTGGGTAACATTGAAGTTATGATGTTTATGGATGAAATAGACAAGGACGACTCAAGTGACCGAAGGATTGAATCGGAGAATTTCTCTACAATGTGGGAAGATGCAAAACGCGAGTTTTATCATGGATGTTTAAAACACTGTAAAATATCGTTTATTGTGTGGCTGCTTCACATTAAGTCGTTGTGTGGGATGTAGACAAAAGCAATCAACATGGTGTTGGACTTATTTAATGAGGTGCTTCTTGAAGGTTTTGCATTGCCAATTTTTTTTTTTTTTTATGAAGCGAAACAGTTGAGAAATGAGTTAGGGTTTGAGTACAAGTCCATACATGCATGCAATAATGATTATGTTTTGTTATGGAAGGAGAATGAGGAAAAACAGGCTTGTCCCATTTGCAGAGAGTCAAGGTGGAAGGGTAAAAAAAAAATTCCAGTGAAGATTTTGTGTTATTTCCCTCTGAAACATGGATTGCAAAGGTTATATATGTGTAAAAAACAGTTCAAGATATAAGGTGGCACGAGGAGAAAACAGTTCACTTGCGTGGTGATTCTTTGATGATCAATACCCAAAATTTGGTAACAAAACTCGTAATGTGCGTCTAGGACTAACAACGATTGGATTCAATCCCTTTGGCAATATGAGTACAAGTTACAGCATTTGGCCCGTAGTGTTGATTTCGTATAATCTTCCACCATGGAGGTGCATGAGGAAGCCAAACTTTCTATTAAGTTTACTTATCCTCAGCCCAAGATTAACTGGGAATAATTTTGACCTATTCATACAGCTGTTAATTAAAGAGTTGAAAGATCTATTAGAAACAAGAGTTAGAAATTTTGATCCATACACGTTGACATTTTAGATGTATGGTGCAGTAATGTGGACAATAAATGATTTTTCAGCATACGGGAATCTTTTCGATTAGAGTACTAAAGGGAAGTTTGCGTGTCCTACGTGTAATAAAGAAACTGCAAGTGAATGGCTAAAATATTTGCAAAAGATGTATTTCATGGGCCATTGACAGTATATGTTAGCAAATCAAGCATGGCGAAGGGAATGTGCTAAATTTGATGGGAGAGTGGAGGATAGACGAGATAGTGGAACAGTACTAGAAGTTAAAGCGAACAATTTTGGCAAAGGTTGATTAAAGAATAAGAGAAAATGAGATGCAATAGAATTGAATTGGGCAAGGCGTAGTATTTTCTTTGACTTGCTGTATTGGCCATCCTGCATGTTGCAACTTAGTCTGGATATAATTCACATAGAGAATAATATTTATGATAATATTATAGGGACATTGATGAGCATTAACAAAAAGACCAAGAACACGATTAAGATGAGAAATATCATGAGAGAAAAAGAATTAAACATAATCTGTATTTACAGGTGGAATGTAACATGGTGGTTATACCGCATGCATATTTTACGATGACAAGGAATGAGAGGATACATTTTTGCAAATAGTTGTAAGGTGTGAAGTTTCCAGATGATTATGCCTCCAATCTCGATAAATGCGTCAACTCTCATGACTGGAAAATAAATAGATTGAAAAATCATGATTGTCACGTATTTTTGCATAAATTGTTACTAGTGGGAATTCGGGAGAAGCTGACTTCTAATGTACGTGTTGTCATAACCGAACTTTGCATATTCTTCAAGGATTTGTGTTTTCAAGTAGTAAATCAAGATATATTACGGAAGATGGAAGAAGACATTTGATGAGTGTACGAAAGTACATTCTAAATACCCTATTACTGGACTAAAATGCTAAAATATTAGTAGAAATCATTGGAATTAATGTGTATACTTGAATTGAGTTTCTATTTACTTTGGGATACTCCTAAGAAGATTTTTTTGTTTAATTTCAGAGTCTATAAAAGAGCAAGTCCAAACCCATTCAAATTCAAAGGAATTTCAAGTGGACAAGACGTTGGAATAACTTAAGAACTTTCAACGAGTGTAGGACTCTTCAAATAACGATAATGATGGGGTTTGAGAGTAATTCAGATCAGAGTCCAAAAAGCGCTAGGAGATAGAATGGACACACTTTATTATTTTAATCATAACTTTTCGTTCAAATATTGGATTGATGTGATTCTTAATGTGTTTGAAAGTTATCTTAAAGGGCTACAAAGTTGTCTCTAATAAGGATTTCCAAATTCGGACTTCTTAAGCGCGTAAGTGGCTGCCAAGTTGAGTCCTAAAATTTAGGCAATTTTGTGTGCTGGAATATGAAAACATTAGGGTTTCTTTTCTACCTTATTTAAGTACATCATTAGCACGAAATTGGAAAGTTGAGAATAGGGAAGAGGCTCAGTTTGAAGGAGGAAGATCTAAAATTAATTTTCATGGCCACCGTTTACTTTCTTTTTCTCTTGAGATTTTTGTTGTCCATTATATTTATGGGTAACTAAATTCTCAAGTAAGGTTAGGGATGAACTTGCACTTTAGATGGTATTTTTAATTTATTCTTGATTTATATATTTGATTTTCAATTACTAAAACTCTTTTATTTTATCATTTTCAATTCATCGTTAATGTTTTCTTCTCCAAATAATTATAGAATTTATTCTGTTTATGGATTCAGTCATGCTTTTTCTATTGAATGGATTGACTCTTTGATTATGTTTGGATCAATTATTTTTCTATATTGATTTAATTCTTTGATGCAATATCGCTTTCTGAGTATATTGTCGTCGTTGGATTTTCTCAATAGTGATAATAATTTATGTATTTTAAAAGTGGTGAATGATTTTTCAAAGGGATACATTTGGTTTGATCTTGGTTTATAAATCTATACATTCCGATTGAGAATATTAGGAATTGAGTTTTCAATTGAGTTATTCAATGAATTAAGAATAATTAAAATATTATATTTGTGCAAAGGATTTTTGACGCTTTACTGTTTGTCAAAGTTGAGTACTTTTTCCGTTAGTCAATTTGTTTCACTTTAATTTGCATTTAAAATTAATCTTTATTTTCCCATTAATAATTTAATCTCTTTTTTTAGTTTTTTTGTTCTTTCTACAATTATTTTAATTTGTCACTCTGTGGAATCGACCCCCCAAAGCTGTGATACAACTACCGCATTATTCTTTGGGCATAATCAAATTTTGGCGTCATTGCCAGGGAGACGGTAAAAGAATTGCTAGATTGTTTTTCTTTTTAACTGTTTGTAAAGGCGGTAATTTCGTTCATTCTTTTAGCTTATTGTATTATTATTATTATTATTATTATTATTATTATTATTTTCTTCTTTCTTTTTATTGTATTTTTATTCTTTTAGTATTTTGTTACCTTGCATGCACAGATATAGAGATATCTTGGGTAGATTTGCTTGTAGGCCTGTGCAAGAGTCATAATCAAGTTTTTTAAGTCCTTTATTTGATAATCCATCTAGTCTCGAGGAAATGAGTGAACACGTGGATCAATCCATTAGAACTCTTCATGATTAACTCCACCCTACTCGCACAACCATACCGTCATGCATCATGTTTCCAGCTAATACTCGTCAACTGAATTTTAAAACCAGGATGATACAGTTACTCCTTACTTTTCATGGCTTAGAAAATGAAAATCCATATGTGCACATTAGGGAGTTTGAGGAAGTAGTTGCGACTTTTCATAGTCAAAATGCAATTGATGACATTGTGAGACTTAATTTCTTTCATTTCTCTTTGAAGGATAGAGCTAAAAGTTGGCTATACTCACTGAGACCCCGATCTATTGGGTCTTGGAATGAGATGAAGCAAGTCTTCTTTAATAAATATTTTCCCTAACATAAGACCAATGTTTTAAAAAGGTAAATCTCCACCTTTGTACAGAAGGATAGTGAGACTTTGTATCAGTCTTGGGGGAGATTTATGGAGTTGTTAAGTATGTGTCATCACCATGGGTATGAGAATTGGCGCTTAGTGAACTATTTTTATGAGGGACTTTTTCCTAGAGAGCGCCAATTTGTGGAGATGATGTGTAATGGTGAGTTCTTACATAAAGATCCTGATGAGGCCATAGAATACCTCAATGAGCTTGCTGAAAAAACTTACACTTGAACTGGACCTAGTGCTACTGAGAGCACAAATATGTCACAACCTATAGAAAGTCCAAATGGTGGTGGAATTTACCATCTCAGGGAAGAGGATAATCTAAAAGCAAAGGTTGAGATGCTCATTAGGGAGCTAGATGTGTTAAAGACTAAGGAGTTAAAACCAACACACGTGGCTAATCATGTAGAGTCTATTGGACCATGTTTTGTGTGTGGCGGGGTAGATCACCTTGCCCAAGAGTGTCTCACATTTGCTGAGATGAGAGAGATGTACGAAAAACAATGTAATACCTTAGGCATGTACAAGAAGCATTTTACACCTTACTCTGATACTTATAATCCGGGATGACGCAATCACCCCAATTTTAGCTGGAAGTCTGAAAACTAGCCATCTGCACAATCCCCTAGATCATATCTTACACAATATCATGCACATTCATCTTCTAGGAGTCCTTTAGAAGACACTTTGCATGCTTTTATTGAGGCACATGGGAAAACTAATCAAAAATTTGAATTTTTGATTATGCAGATTGTTGAAAAAAACAAGGAGATAAGAGCCAAGTATCCAAGTTCATGAGCTTCTTGAGTGTGAATGAGCATGGCAAGTTCCCTTCCGAAGCTCATTCCATACCCCAAAGTCAACATTTGGCTCAAGGAAATTTGAAGGAGGTCAATGCTATTGTGACACGAAGTGGTAAGTCCTCACACTTTCCAACAACTGATAAGTCAAAGGATGTTGAAGAGGAACAAAGCAAAGATAGTGCCGAGTTGCCCAAGGAAGCCGAGGTAATTATAAGCCTAGTTAAGGTACCATTTCCTCAAGTTTTAAAATCTGGTATGCGAAAATCTTGAAAAACCTCAGGCAGGTAAAAATCAATCTTCCTCTTTTGCATGTTATTAAACAAGTTTTTACTTATGCAAAAATTCTCAAACATTTGTGTACAGTTAAGAGGAATCATCATGTTAAGAAGACAGCATTTCTAACAGAGCAAGTTAGTGCTCTAATTGAACAGTGAATTCCTCCTAAATACAAGGATCCTGATTGTCCCACCATTGCATGTAATATTGGGAATCATGAGTTTGGATAAGTCTTGCTAGATTTAGGAGCTAGTGTAAATTTGATGCCTTATTCCATTTATTTGCAGCTTGGTTTTGATGAAATTAAGCATACTTCTGTTGTGCTTCAATTAGCTGACCGTTCAGTTAAGAAACCAAGAGGGATAGTTGAGGATGTTTTGATCCAAATTGACAAGTTTTACTACCCTGTTGATTTTTTAATTTTGGATACTCAGTCGATTGTTGACTCTGACTCTAAGATTCCTCTCATATTAGGTAGACATTTCCTTGCTATGGATAATGCACTTAGAAACTACAGGAATGGACTGATGAAACTATCTTTTGGAAACATGACCATGGAGGTCAACATATTTCACATCAGTAATCAGCCCAAGGATAATGAGTGCCAACAAACATACATGATTGACATACTCATAGACAATGGAGTTCACACAACTCATAATTCTGATTCTCCTGAATATTTTCTTGTTAATTCTAAGTTTGATATTATGAATCATTCATCCAATGTTGTTGATATTTGTACTATTTTTTATGAACCTCAGGATTATGGCCCACATATTTGGCAATTGAAATTTGAGGAGCTGTCTAAGAAAAGTGAAAAGCAAATTCCTTCAAGCATGGATAGTCCTAAATTGGAATTGAAGCCACTACCCGCAGGTCCTAAGTATGCATTTCTCGACCAAGGTGACACTCCCCCTGATAGTATTTCTTCTAAATTGAATGAGGGTAAGCTTAGAAAATTTCAGTCAGTCGAGTTAGAGGAGTTGAGAAATAATACTTATGAGAATTTTAAAATCTATAAGGTTAAAACAAAAGCGTCTCATAATAAAAATATTGGTAGGAGACGTTTAAGCCTAATGATCAAGTGTTCTTATATGATTTTAGACTCGATAAGCACCTAGGAAAAGTTAGGTCTAGGTGGACCGGCCCTTTTATAGTGAAGAATGTTTTGCAAATGGGGCAGTAGAAATAGAGGATCCTAAGGATTGTCGGATCTTTAAAGTAAATGATCAACGTCTTAAAGTATTAATTGATAGACAAGTTTCGGAAGTGGAAGACATTCCACTTGTGGATCCGGTCTATCAACCTTGATCACACCACGCATGTATGTTTTTCTTTATTTGTTTTGTTTTCTCTTATTTTCTTTATTTTCCTTTTTGTTTGCTGTTGTTTCCTTTGTTTTTGTTTGCAGGTTAGTTTCATTTTGTCATTTCAAGTTACCATCTTTGGTGCTTAGCGAGCTACCCACATCACTCATCAAGTGTATTCTACCCTTTTTAGTTATTCCCCGTTCAAATTTGATTCTTAAACATTGAGAACAATGGTTCATTTAAGTTGGGGGTGGTGGTGCAAATTTAGTATTGAAAATACTTGTTGAAACTCAGTGACATATTTTCATATGTCAATCTTTTTTTTTTTTAATTTTGCATCACACGTTATCCTTTTCATATGTGTACTCATTCTCATTCATAACCATCTTCGTGAATTCATCAAACCCACCATAATCATTTTTTGCTGAGGCATTCACAGAATCTTTAATGCACTCATCCAAGCTTTGTGGTAAAATGGTGGTTTGACACATGTAGCTAGAGAACTCTTTTGCTTAAGTATTAATGTGAGTTTTGGATATGATTGAGAGCCTACAAATGCAATAAATTGTGATAAGCGTTCATTGATATGTTGAATTGGACACTTCTTTTGAGAATATCATTACATGGTTTGTGGTAAAATAGTGGATATACTTGGGATATGACGAAGGTCAACTTAGGATCAACGTTTGAGCCTTTCAAGCTAACCCTTTCCATCATAGACTCCCAGTAGCCAACTTTGAGCCAATAAACACATGTAGCTTTATATTTTCATATGCCCACATTATCATTACTTCTCCACATTGGAGTATAACGTATACACTTATTTTCTCTACCCTTGTTACTTCCAAGAGTATATTAGATGTGGAATTCTTATTTTTTTTGCACAAAATATATATTAAAAAGAGAGAGAGAGAGAGAGAGAAAATGGAAGAACATGAGTTACAAGGTGTTCAAGTGAGTGAGCTTCAAAGGCAAAAATACCAAGGCTAGGTAGAAATAGCAAAATACCAGGATGACATAATTGTTTACCAAATTATAAAAAAAATGAAAAAACAAAAGAAAAGGAAAAAGAGGCATTATTCAATGATCTGAAAAGTTAGAGAGTACATCAAGTGAGGTCTACTGAGATATTTAATAAGATTCTCTTTGTATGTACTTGGAAGTTTTTGAATCATTTTTCATTTCTTTTCATATAGCCCCGAACCTAAACCACGTTACAACCTTTTGTGTTAACCGTTCTGATCCTAAGTAAGCTTTTGAAAAGAATGATTGAATTCTCATTTGTTATTATTTCTATCATAAGATCAATGATTGCTTGTTGCTTGTTCATAATTATCTAAATCTCTATGTGATTGTGTGTACACCACTTGTCACTTCATACAGAGAGCCCTTACACGAAACACTATTATACCTGTGAGTTATGGAATTGAACATTTTACTCGAGACGTTCTTGATGTTGCATGTGTCAATGTTAGTGGTGAGATGGTTATAGCTTGAAGAAAACATACACACTCTGTGAATTGCTATAAGTGGATTGATGTTGATGGGTTATTGGATTCCTTAGTTTGTTTTTGATATGTGAATTTGGAAAATGTGAATTAGTGGCCTATTTTAGTGATTCTCATCTCTTTCATCTCTTTAGCATAGAAATTGCTAGGGACTAGCAATAAGCAAGTTGGGGGGTGTGATGAGTGTATGAAAGTACATTCTAAATACTCTATTACTGGACTAAAATGCTAAAATGTTAATAGAAATAATTGAAATTAATGTGTATATTTGAATTGATTTTCTATTTACTTTGGGATATTCCTAAGCAGATTTTTATGTTTAATTTTAGAGTTTATAAAAGAGCAAGTCCAAACCCATTCAAATTCAAAGGGCTTTCAAGTGGGCAAGACGTTGGAACAACCTAAGAACTTTCAACGAGTGTAGGATTCTTCAAATAAGGATAATGATAGTGTTTTATAGTAATTCGGATCAAAGTCCAAAATGCGCTAAGAGATAAAATGTACATACTTTATTATTTTAATCATAACTTTTTGCTCAGATATTGGATTGATGTGATTCTTGATGTGTTGGAAAGTTATCTTAAAGAGCTACAAAGTTGTCTCTAATAAAGATTTCCAAATTCAAATTCCTGAAACACGTACGTGACTGCAAAGTTGAGCCCTAAAAATTAGACGATTTTGTGTGCGGGAATATGAAGACATTAGGGTTTCTTTTCTACCCTATTTAAGCACATCATTAGCACGAAATTGGAGAGTTGAGAAGAGGGGAGATGGCTTAGTTTGAAGGAGGAAGATCTAAAATTAATTTCCATGGCCACCGTTTGCTTTATTTTTCTTTTGAGATTTTTGTTGTCCATTATATTTATGGGTAACTAAATTCTCAAGTAGGGATAGGGATGAACTTGCACATTAGATCGTATTTTTATTTTATTCTTGATTTATATATTTGATTTTCAATTACTAAAATTCTTTTGTTTTATCATTCTCAATTCATCGTTAATGTTTTTTTCTCCAAATAATCATAGAATTTATTCTATTTATGGATTCAGTCATGCTTTTTCTATTGAATGGATTGACTCTTTGATTATGTTTGGATCAATTATTTTTCTATATTGATTTAATTCTTTGCTGCAATATCGATTCCTGAGTATATTGTTATCGTTAGATTTTCTCAATAGTGATAATAATTTACGTATTTTGAAAGTGGTGAATGATTTTTCAAAGGGATACCTTTGGTTTGATCTTGGTTTATAAATATATACCTTCCGATTGAGAATATTAGGAATTGAGTTCCCAATTGAGTTATTCAAAGAATTAAGAATAATTAAAATACCATATTTGTGCAAGGGATTTCTGACGTTTTACTGTTTGTCAAATTTGAGTACTTTTTCTGTTAGTTACTTTGTTTCACTTTAATTTATATTTAAAATTAATCTTTGTTTTCCCATTAATAATTTAATCTCTTTCTTTAGTTTCTTTGTTCTTTTTACAATTCTTTTAATTTGTCTCTCTGTGGAATCAACACTCCAAAGTTGTGCTATAACTACCGCATTATTCTTTGGGTGTAATCAAATTTTGATTACTACTATACTGTGAAAATTCGAGCAAATCTTTTCACCATCATTTTTTGATATAATGGTCCATTTAGCTATACATTTACCTCAAGAGGTACTGTTAGGTGGCCCTGTGCAATTCTATTCGATATATCCAGTTGAAAGATATTTAGGTAGATTGTAGTGCACTGTTGGGAATAAAGTCCGAGCTGAGGTGACATTTTGCTCTCTATATCTTCGTAGTGTTGAGATAAGATTTAACAGTGAATAGCAGAATGCTGATCTTGTTGTTCCTCCCCCTCGGGAGCTATTAGTGTTTTCCTTAAATATATGTTCCTTGGGTACACAAACGGGGATAAGACTTAATTAGTAGAGAGTCAGGGAAAGTTCGGTGTACATGTCGAATAATTCTCGAGAGATTATTGACTATCTCAGGTATGTCGTTGCGTAATTAAAAAAATTTTACTATAATGAATGTGTTCATATATTCTATTCTTTTGTACTTTTATACAGTGAGCACATGGACAAACTTATGACAGAAGGCGTAGTGACTATAAAGGCGAGACATGAGGAAGAACTAATCGGATGGTTTGAACAACGCGTATGCATTTAAATGTCCCGTGATGCAAAATCTTTTTTATTATATTTTAATTCTTGGTAACTTTTAATAATTTTGTTACTATTTCAATTGTTAGTTCTTGGAACAACGCGCTCATTATCCTGCATCAGTTACTTTTGAATTGCATGCCTTAGCCCGTGGTCCCACACACAGAGCACTTTGATACATTGTATGCACGGTTCAAGATTATAGATTTCATACTATGACCTATGAACGTAATAGAAAGAAGCAAAATTGTGGTGTGTTGGTCTATGGAAGTCATGGAACAGATGGTACTGACTATTATGATGTCATACGTGATATTATAAGACATATCACGTCGTGAACATGGGTTCACACGTGACTTTACTCTTAAAAAAAATAAAAGGTACGGAAAAATTAAAGTCAACACTCCTAATAACTTCATTGGGGAGTGGATGATAGTGCAACATCGTTTTCCTCTTATGTCGGCACATTAGTTCGAGCTTATGCCCCATTTTATGTGCGATCATGGATAGATGTTCTGAATGAGGTTAAGGATCACATTCAGAGTCGTGTGCTGGTGAGTTTGTATGTAATACTAAATTTAGAGATATTTTGATTTCATATTTTTTTACGCAATTAACTTTTTTGGATGAATTCGACCTCAATTTTGGCTGTAGCGAGAATGTGTGAACTGTGAATGAGTTAATGGCTACATTATTTCATCGTCACAAGGGATGATGTCATGACCACTTCAAGGAATATAAGAGGTTGGAAGAGACTGTTCAATCCCCTTTTCAGAAAATGAAGTTAGACGATTGAAGGAAGTGTTGTGATCTTTTCGCAAGTTTAGATTATCAGGTATTCTAAATTTATCTCCTAAAACTTATACACTAATATATTAGTTTCATATATTATAATTAACATTCTTAATTAATCTTGTAGCACTTAAGTTCTATCAATGTACATAATAGAACGACTTTGACAATCCACCATCGTGCCAGTTCAAGGTCATTCCAACATCTTGCCGATAAAATAGTAATTAATAAGTTATTAAAATTCACTCACTTTTATCATATTCTTTTATTTAAATATTAACATTTTTTTTCAAATTACTAACGTGGCTTTGTTAGAAATTTGATTATCTTGAAAATTTCTCCCTCATTCATATATATGCTGCTACTCACATTAATGAGCACATTGAGTGGATTGATCCTGTCGCTAAAGTTAATTATGTAAGTAAGGTTATTTTCAATGAATAAATTATACAACATGTGAATACATATTATGTTTGATTCCTCATTTATTTTAATATATTACTTATTGTGTGATTTCTTTGTAATTGCAGCAAAAAATATTGAAATGCAGTCAGCCTCTGAGGAACCCTCTCCTAGTGACATAGACATATTCATGCAAGTGCTAGGAAGCGAGTCTGGTTTGGTAAGAGGTTTGGGACATTCTTTCAAGTGTGTTGGTTCATCCTCTATGACCACGACTTCAGAAATTAATAATCTTACCAAAGATTTAGATGCAGCAAGCCAAGAAATTGAGCAAATAAAGTCAAGACAATAGGAGTTGGAGTCTCTCTTATCGCGATAGTCTGATTTAAAGATGAGTTTGCAAAAGCGACAAAGAGACCATAATGAGACAATAAGGAGATGTTGGTCTAGATGAAATGTGTTATACCACTTCAGCAGTATCGCGGTGGGCGAGGAGAAGAAGAAATGAATATATCATTATCATTAATAGAAATTTTTATTGTCTAGTTTTGCAACTCTATAAGACATTATTAGTTGTTATATTTATGGTGTAATATGGTATAATTTATATGCTTTTTAATTTTATTAAATTAGTATTTATGATCAGTACATTTGAATGTAAAGAACAAACGTTCAAATATGGCTTCACATTTTAACCAACGCTCGAACATAATACCACCGAATTCCAACAAAAAGTTCGAATGTAAGTCACTCCGTTTGAACATTTCCACCCATAATCGATCTAAACGTTTGAATGACTAGAATAGATACATTCGAACGACAACCCAACATCCGAATGTTAAACATTTTACGTTCGAACGTTTTTGCCATTAACATCTAAATGCTACATTCAAACGTCTCCAAGCAAACGTTCATATTAAACATGTGAAGCAAAAACAATGAACGTCTAATTTTTTTATGTTCGAATGTTAATTAGTCGGGTTAACGTTCGAACGTTAATTTTTACATGCGAACGTTACTTTCTATGACAGATTTTAATTATAAAAAAAAAACTTCACGTTTGAACATTACATCTCACAGAAGACTTCTAATCATCACAAAAAAAAAATGTGATGGTTGAATAGTAAACCGTCATAAATTACTTTCTTTGGCACCTTTTAGGTGACGGTTTCAAACCGTCATAAAAAGTATTTGTGATAGTTTACTTATTTTTTGTGACAGTTTTGTCCATCACAAAAGTCAAAATCTGTTGTAGTGAATCACCATGCTATGAACAAACTCATGCCATTACTCATAAGCTCAAAACTCCATCAGCATATCAAGAATCAAAAGTACCACGAAGGATAATGCTCATCAACAAGTGCACAAGTTGCTCATTTTTTTCCTTCTACAAAGAGGACGGTATCCCAAAAACTATCAATCAAAACTACAACTTTAATCACAAATTACAACCATGGACTCTCAAACCACAAAATGAGTCAAGCCTATTTTATCTCTGGCTTATATGATATACCAAAGTTTGTTACCATTTAATATTTTCTTGAGTAATTTTATTCGAAGGAATTTACACTATACAGCATCTACGTGGCATAATTTGATTTTGAAAATAAATTTTAAAATTTGAATATTATAAAGCTTAATCTTTTCTTAGGCAAAAAAATAAGGTCGATTGTAAGAAAGCTACATTACTAGGCATCCTTTATTTGATGATGAAAGATTCTAAATTTAGTCAGGCTAATTGAGTTTATTTTAAGTAACAAGTCATTAGGGCATATATAATTTTCAAATTCTGATATTGATCAGTTTCATTCCATATATATAATTAAAACAAACAATTGAGATATACCCTCCTCATTGTAAAATTTTTGGCTAATATTGATCAACCCGAAGCCACTATTTTTGGATAGCGATACCTTTGTTTGTTGGTTTCTTTCTATTTCTAGCCGGAAAATTATATATATAAAGGATTGCCTCCCCCCACAAGGCTCAACATCGATCGGCACTGCACAGCATTGATCCCACGGCTCAACAATCAACATCATGAGGTTCTTCGCAGCAGTTTTGATCCTCTTTCTGGTTTTCCTTTCTTTCCATTCAGGTACTTTACCAACATATCTTCTCTTTAGTTATTTCATATTATAAATGATTTCAAGTTCTAATTGGAACTTAAATGGGAGAACCAGAGAATTAATAAAGATAGATATTTAACGTAGATTCTATAATATTAATTGGAGAAATGATAACTACAGTCGTTAGTATACAAGCGTCATGCAATCAATTAAAAAATTTTGAATAAATACATAACTCATATAAAAAAAAATTAATTTTTTAATAATAAATTTTATTCCTTTATAAAATAATTATATGATATTTATATACTTTATGACTATACTTATGATTAGTCTATAAATAGAGTTAATTGTTTGTACGTAAAATAACACGTGTTTTTGTTTTGCACAGGTGAAAGCAACACGAAAATCTGCAGAGATAGTACTAATGTTCCCGAGGAGCTGTCGTCTCCTTGCAAGTTACCACAATGTAATCAGTATTGCGTAGAGCAGCACCCTCACCCCAAGGGTTGGGGAAATTGCGTAAACGATGCCTGCCGGTGCTCTTATCTTTGCGACAGTAATTAATGCTGCTTCAAAACACGAGCTCCAGCTCGATCTATAATATGGCTGGCTTTCTCACCAATAATATATAGCATATCTATTACGTATTGGTACTCATGTACCAATTAATTGTCAAAGTTGGTTGACATCGTGTTCTCTTATATATGTTGGCATGTTGATCATTCTTTTTATATATCTATATATATATATATATATATATATATAACTATATTGCAAGAGAGAGAGAGAGATTCGTGGTACGTACGTACCTGGATTATTATTTTTATGAATGGAACTTCTGTTTCAGATTTCGATTTGTGCTGCAATAATGGTGTTCACGAATTTACATGCTCAAGCAACAAACTTGCTAATTTGAACCGTTTGGATGAGTTTTAGGCAGCTTTGGGGTAAAGACAAAATATAAAATTTTTATCTTAATATTATAATTTTTTTAAATTCTCATACAAAATATAGTAAAAAATTTAATTTTTTCAAATCCCAATTCAATTTTTTTAAATCTCAAAACAATAATAATATTAAAAAAATATATTTTAAACTTTAAAAAAATAAAAAATTCTTATCTCACTCTCCAAATCTGTCTAAATTAGAGAAGAATAAATATAAAATTTGTTGGGTTTGCTCTTTTGAATCTTACATTGGTGGGAGAAAAGTGAGGGGCAAGGCTCATGGCCTATATAAGGGGGCTTAGTTTTCTTGATAAATTGCATCAAGTCATAGGCTTAGCTAGTCACTCGTGATTTTAGAAAAATTTCTCTATTAGTATTTTTGTAAAAGGGGAAGAGCTGAGAATTAAAGTTTTTATAGTTGGAAAAGTTATGTGTGTGTTCCTTGGGTGAGGAAAACAATTATGTGATTGTAACAATTTTTCATATAGTAGATTTTCTTCTTTGAGTCTGGTGGTTTTTCTCCAATTGGGAAGTTTTCTACGTCAATTATTGTGTTGTTATTATTTCTCTATTTTTCTTAATATTCCTGCAAATGGTGGATCCTGAGAGGTGAATTTGGTAGGTCCAAATTCCCAACAAGATTATCAATATTTCACTCGTGAACCTATCATCTAATGTCACATGATGGAATGATGAGAGGATGATGAGAAAATAGATGATGAATAGATTTTTTTCATTATTTATTTTATATTCTAACAATATTTCTCACTTGTGGACCAAACTATCATTCAATTAGTAAACCTCAAATACGTGAAATATTTAATTTAAATCACGAGGCAAAGTGTGGAATTAGGAAATAAATTTAGAATCTGATCAACCATCTAGATTAGAAATAATGTGATAATTTTCTCTAGATGTAGGTAGTACAAGTTCCGACCACTCTTCAACGTGAAAACTTTATTTCATCTGTTGAAGGCCATGAGCCCATGTAGGATTGAAGGCCCCATATGCAAGAGTGTAAAGGAGAATGGGAGAGTTGTCAACTATAAGGCTTGATTGATCATAAAGCAAGGATAAGACGTAAAGTAATGGAAAGGGACTTGAAGAGGGGGGAAAGGAAACAACGAGAGGGTTCTGTTGCGGATTAGCACTGTTTATCCAAGTTTCAACTCAGATATGGCTTGGAATCCGGATTTCAAATCCGACTGGGTTCCAACCCGAATAATCACGGGTTATAACCCGAATTATCAAAGCATACTAAGAATACTATATATCAAATAAGAAAAAAACATACTAAGTAATTCATAACTAAAGACTACAAATAACTAATAAAAAAATAACTAATAAATAACAAATAACTTTAATTTAATTTAATTTATTTAATTAATTAATTTCTAAGTAATTGAAACAACATATTCCACATACATTACTCAAAACAAAGCCTCCCAACTCTAGACATTGCTTGTGTCTAGTATATATCTATATGTTATTTGTTAGATTTTGTGTGACATTGCATGAATAACTTTAGACCCGTTTGGGGATTAGTGTACACTCAGGTGTTCACTAATTCCTGAATTGTCCAGTGTGGACAGGTTAAGATTATATTATCTATTTTACACATTTTTGTTACTCCTATTTTATACGTTTAGTATGAAATTTTTGTGTATTCCTCATTTGTTCTTCAGGTACATTGTTCGCAAAGTGACAATTCCTCTTTGTGAACATGTTTACTTGGAGAATTATGTGGAGGTGCTGCCGAAATTTCTACTAATGTGGAAAGTAGAAAAGTGACAAAATTTCTGCAATATATATGATATAATCTCAAATGGAATAGGGTCAACTATCTTTATTTAAAGAGCAGTGGGAATTGGAGCATGTGATGCATATGAAATTAGTTTGCATTATACTAATTGTTATGGTTTTTTAGAAATGGATAAAAGTTGGATGCGTCTTGGTGACAGACTTGGAAAGGACTACGAATCGTATGCACGTGGAGTTAGAACCTTTATTGATTTTGCTCAGACCTCTGCCGATAGTCGTGGTTATATTAAGTACCATGTTGAGAGTGTAAAAATATGTGTACTATAGGATTGTATAAAGTAGAAAGTCATATATTTGTGAATGATATGGATTTAGGGTATACCCGATGGGTACTGCATAGTGAGTCATATTAACAATCAACCGAAGTTTTGTTCAATCATGGTATTGATATGCAGCACATGGATGAAGATATTGAGTGGGATGACCTTAATGAGCAGGATGAGATGGAAGAGATGTTGGGTAACATTGAAGTTGAGATGTTTATGGATGAAATAGATAAGGACGACTCAAGTGGCTGAGGGACTGAATCGGAGAATTTCTCTACAATGTGGGAAGATGCAAAACGTGAGTTTTATCCTGGATGTTCAAAACACTGGAAAATGTCGTTTATTATGCGGCTGCTTCACAATAAGTCGTTGTGTGGGATGTCGACAAAAGCAATCAACTTGGTGTTGGACTTATTTAATGAGGTGCTTCCTGAAGGTTCTGCATTGCTAAAAAAAAATTTATGAAGCGAAACAATTGAGAAATGGGTTAGAGTTTTAGTACAAGTCAATACATGCATGCAAAAATAATTGTGTTTTATTTTGGAATGAGAATGAGGAAAAACAGGCTTGTCCCATATGCGGAAGGTCGAGGTGGAAGGGTAAGAAAAATATTCTAATGATGATTTTGTGTTATTTCCTTCTGAAACCTAGATTGCAAAGGCTATATGTGTAAAAAAAATAGCTCAAGATATAATGTGGCACGAGGAGAAAAGAGTTAAGGATGACGAATATATGAGGCATCCAGTTGACTCACTTGCGTGGAAATTTTTTTATAATCAATACCCAAAGTTTGGCAACGAAACCCATAATGTGCATCTAGGGCTAACAACGAGATTCAATCCCTTTGGTAATATGAGTACAAGTTACAGCACCTGTCCCGTAGTGTTAATTCTGTATAATCTTCTACCATGGAGGTGCATGAAGAAGTCAAACTTTCTATTAACTCTACTTATTCCCACCCAAGATCAACTGGGAATGATATTGACGTATTCATGCAACCGTTAATTGAAGAGTTGAAAGATCTATGGGAAACAAGAGTTAGAACTTTTGATGCATACATGTCGACATCTTTTTAGATGCATGTTGCAGTAATGTGGACGATAAATACTTTTCCAACATATAGGAATCTTTTCGGTTTGAGAACTAAAGGGAAATTAGCGTGTCCTATGTGTAATAAAGAAACTACAAGTGAGTGGCTAAAATATTTGTAAAAGACGTGTTTCATGGGCCATTGACGGTATCTATCAGCAAATCATGCATGGCGAAGGGAAGGCACTAACTTTGATGAGAGAGTGGAGGATAGAATTGTACCGAAGGAGTTGTCTAGGGACGACATGGCGGAACAGTTACTAGAAGCTAGAGCGAACAATTTTGGCAAAGGTCGGGGAAAGAACAAGAGAAAATGAGGCACAACAGAATTGAATTGGACAAAGCGTAGTATTTTCTTTGACTTGCTGTATTGGTCATCCTGCATGTTGCGACCTAGTTTGGATGTAATGCACATAGAAAAGAATATCTATGATAATATTTTGGAGACATTGATTAGTATTAACAAAAAGATGAAGGACACGATTAAGATATAGAAAGATCTTGAGAGAAAGGGAATTAAAAATAATCTGCATTTACAGGTGGAATGGGTAGTTATGCCACATGCATGTTTTACGATGACAAGGGATGAGGGGATACATTTTTGCAAATGGTTGTAAGGTGTGAAGTTTCCAGATGATTATGCCTCCAATCTTAATAGATGTGTGAGCTCTCATGACTAGGAAATAAATGGATTGAAAAATCATAATTGTCACGTATTTTTATATAAATTGTTACCATTGGGAATTCGTGGGACGCTAACTTCTCATGTACATTTTGCCATAACCGAACTTTGCATATTTTTCAAAGATTTATGCTCTCAGATAGTAAATCGAGATATGTTACGAAAGATGGAAGAAAATATTTTTATCATACGATGTAAATTCAAGCAAATCTTTTCACCATCATTTTTTGATGTAATGGTCTATTTAGCAATACATTTACCTTTGGACGCACTGTTAGGCGGCCCAGTGCAGTTCCGTTTGATGTATCCAGTTGAAAGATATTTAGGTAGATTGAAGTGCACAGTTGGGAATAAAGCCCCAGCTTAGGTGACATTTTGCTCTCTATATTTTCATAGTGTTGAGACAAAATTTAATCGTGAAGAGTGGAATGCTGATATTGTTGTTCCTCCCCTTCGTGAGCTATAAGTGTTTTCCCAGAATGTATGGCCCTTGGGAGCACAAATGGAATACGACTGAATTGGTTGAGAGTTAGTAAAAGCTCGGTAATATGTGTTAAATAATTGTCGGTAGATTAATGACTATCTCATTGTTGCGTACTTAGAATAATTCTAATTAAAAAAATTTAACTATAACGGATGTGTTCAAATATTCTATTATTTTGTACTTCTATACAGTGAGCACATAAACAAACTTAGGATAGAAGGCATAGAGACTATAGAGGTGAGACACGAGGAAGAATTTCTCAGATAGTTTGAACAACGCATATGCATTTAAATATCCCATGACACAAAATCTTTTTTATTATATTTTAATTCTTGGTAACTTTTAATAATTTTGCTACTATTTCAATTGTTAGACCATAGAACAACGTGCTCATTATCCATATCAGTTTCTTCTGAATTGTATGCATTGGCTCGTAGTTCGTCACACAGAGCACTTTGATACATTGCATGCACGGTTCGAGGTTATAGATTCCATACTATGGATTGTTAACGTAATCGAAAGACGCAAAAATGTGGTGTGTTGGTTGATGGAAGTCATGGAACAGATGATATTGACTACTATGGCGTCATACGTGACATTATCGAATTAAAATACCTGGGTGGGAATGTGACATGTTTTTAAATGTAATTGGTGGGATCTAGTCAGTACTGCATGTAAATGGTACGAGTATCAATACTGCATGTAAATGGTACGAATATGATCTATTTGTACTGGTTTGTTAAACTACCCAAGTTTATTACTTGGTTGATAAAGAGGCCGATGAAGATAGTGGAGAGAAAATTTGGCAAGTCATAAAGAAATTTGTTCCTCGGAATATCTATGATGCATTGGTAGCGGATCATGATTATAGTGGAGATGGAGATGAAACTCCAATTATAGAGGCCTACCAAGAAGATGGAGAGGCCTACCAACAATCGATCTAAACGTTCGAATGATTAGAATAGATACATGCGAACGACAACCCAACATCTGAATGTTAAACATTTTACATTTGAGCGCTTCGTTATTAACATCCGAATGCTACATTCAAACGTCTCTGAGCAAACGTTCATATTAATCATGTGAAGCAAAAACAACGAACATCTAATTCTTTTATGTTTGAATGTTAATTGGTCGGGTTAACGTTCGAACATTAGTTTTTATGTACGAAAGTTACTTTCTGTGACTGATTTTAATTATCACAAAAAAACCTCACGTTCAAACTTTATATCTCACAGAAGACTTTTAACCGTCACAAAAAAAAAAAAATGTGATGGTTGAACGGTAAACCGTCAAAAATTACTTTCTTTAACTCATTGTAAGTAACGGTCGTGGTAACGGTTTCAAACCGTCACAAAAATTATTTGTGACCGTTTACTTCTTTTTTGTGACAGTTTCGTCCATCACAAAAGTCAAAATTTGTTGTAGTGAATGACCATGCTATGAACAAGCTCATGCCAATACTCATCAGCTCAAAACCCCAACAACATATCAAGAATCAAAAGCACAACGAAGGATAATGCTCATCAACAAGTGCACAGGTTGCTCATTCTTTTCCTTCTACAAAGAGGATGGTATCCCAAAAACTACCAATCAAAACTACAACTTTAATCACAAATTACAACCATGGACTCTCAAATCACAACTTGAACCAGACCTGTTTTATCTCTCGCTTATATGATATACCAAAGTTTGTTACCGTTTAATATTTTCTTGAATACTTTTATTTGAAGGAATTTACACTACACGCCATCTACGTAGCATAATTTGATTTTGAAAATAAATTTTAAAATTTGAATGTTATAAAGCTTACTCTTTTCATAGGCGAAAAAATAAGGTCAATTGTAAGAAAGCCACATGACTAGGCATCCTTTATTTGACGATGAAAGATTCTGAATTTGGTCAGGCTAATTGAGTTTATTTTATGTAACAAGTCATTAGGGTATATATAATTTTCAAATTCTGATATTGATCAGTTTCATTCCATATATATAATTAAAACAAACAATTGAGACATACCCTCCTCATTGTAAAATTTTTAGCTAATATTGATCAACCCGAAGCCGCTTTTTTTGGATATCCATACCTTTTTTTGTTGGTTTCTTTCTATTTCTAGCCTGAAAATTATATATATAAAGGATTGCCTCCCCCCACAAGGCTCAACATCGATCGGCACTGCATAGCATTGATCCCACGGCTCAACAATCAACATCATGAGGTTCTTCGCTGCAGTTTTGATCCTCTTTCTGGTTTTCCTTCCTTTCCATTCAGGTACTTTAGCAACATATCTTCTCTTAGTTATTTCATATTATAAATGATTTCAAGTTCTAATTGGAACTTAAATGAGAGAACCGGAGAATTAATAAAGATAGATATTTAAAGCAGATTCTATAATATTAATAGGAGAAATGATAATTACAATTGTTAGTATACAAGTGTCATGCAATCAATTAAAAAAATTAAACAAATACATAACTCATATAAAAAAAAAATTTTAATTTTTAATAATAAATTTTATTCTTTTTTAAAATAATTTTATGATACTTATACACTCTACGATTACACCTGACATTATTCTATTAATAGAGTTAATTGTTTGTACGTAATATAACATATGTGTTTTTGTTTTGCACAGGTGAAAGCAACACGAAAATCTGCAGGGATAGTACTAATGTTCCCGCGGAGCTGTCGACTCCTTGCAAGTTACCACAATGTAATCAGTATTGCGCAGAGCAGCACCCTCACCCCAAGGGTTGGGGAAATTGCGTAAACGATGCCTGCCGGTGCTCTTATCTTTGCGACAGTAATTAATGATGCTTCAAAACACGAGCTCCAGCTCGATCTATAATGTGGCTGGCTTTGTCTCTAATAATATATAGCACATCTATTACGTATTGGACTCGTGCCAATTAATTGTCAAAGTTGGTTGACATCGTGTTCTCTTATATATGTTGGCATGCTGATCATTCTGTTTATATATCTATATATATATATATATATATGTATATTGCAAGAGAGAGAGAGAGAGAGAGAGAGAGAGAGAGAGAGAGAGATTTGTGGTACGTACTTTCGATTTGTGAAGCAATAATGGTGTTCACGAATTTACATGCTCAAGCAACAAACTTGCTAATTTGAACCGTTTGGATGAGTTTTAGGCACGTTTGGGATAAAGACAAAACACAAAATATAAAATTTTTATTTTATTATTATAATTTTTTTAAATTTTTACATAAAATATAATAAACAATTTAACTTTTTCAAATATCAAAATAATAATAATATTAAAAAATAATATTTTAAACTTTCATAAAAAATTATAAATTCTCATCCCACTCTCTAAACTTGCTTTCAAATTGGAAAAGAATAAACATAAGATTTGTTGGGTTTGCTCCTTTGAATCCCACATTGGTGGGAGAAGAGTGAGGGGCAAAGGCTCATGGCTTATATATGGCCTATATAAGGAGGCTTAGTTTCGTTGATAAAATGCACCAAGTCATAGGCTTAGCTAGTAATTTGTGACTCTAGAAAAAATTTCCTATTAGTCTTTTTTTGTAAAAGGAGAAGAGATGAGAGTTAAAGTTTTGTTAGTGAGAAAATCTATGTGGGTGTCCTTGGGGTGAGGAGAAAAATTATGTGATTGTAATAATTTTTCATTTAGTGGATTTTCTTCTTTGGATCTAGTGGTTTTTCTCCATTTGGGAAGTTTTTCACGTAAATTCTTGTGTTGTTATTATTTTTCGGTTTTTCTTGATATTCCTGCAAAGGGTGGATCTTGAGGGATGAGTTTCGTAGGTCCAAATTTTCAACAAGATTATCAATATTGATGAGTAATGCTGCGCATCATCACAATTATTATCATCCTCCCATCAACTTATGATTTGACATTAGATGATTGGAGACTATTTATTATATTTTACTTGTGAACCTATCATCTAATGTCACATTATGAGATGATAAGAGGATAATTAGAAAATGGATGATCAATAGATTTTTTTATTATTTAATTTATATTCTAATGATATTTTTCATTTGTGGACCAAACTATCATTTAATTAGTAAACTTCAAATACGTGAAATATTTAATTTAAATCGTAAGGTGAAATGTGGAATTAGGAATTAAATTCAAAATTTGATCAACCATCTAGATTAGAATTAATATTATAAGGTAGAGATTAGAGTCCGCTCTCAGTAAAGATGAGTTCCTTTTCCTCTCCTATCTTTGAAGCGCCATTTATGACCTTTACCTACCTCACCTGCTTACCATTCAGCTTCTTCTACTTGCTTTTATAGTTTCTCTACCAACCAACCACCAACTGGCCTCACTTTCAGCTTTCCAAAAATGTCAACTGAGAACCAAAATATCGACCAACTCATTGAACAAACAAAAGCTTTGACTTGGGAGGACATCGTCTTGGTCCCAGCTACAGTTACTGCTTCAAAAGTCTCCAGTCATGCTCTTATAGGTAAGCTGGTTTCTTCAAAAGCTCTCAATAAGCACACTTTTCACACTACTATCTGTGCAGTATGGAGTTTCGCCCCGGGCCTACACATTGAAGACTTGGACACAAACACCTTTCTCTTTACTTTTTCTTCAAGTCAGGAAAAGAACATAATATTTTATCAAAGGCCTTGGAACTTTAAAGGCTATCATATGGTTCTCAAATAATGGCCACCCGGACTAAGTATCCAAGAAATTGATCTTACTTTCTCAGCCTTTTGGATACATATATGTGGTCTCCCTTTGGAAATGATGACGGTTGAAAATGTCGTGCAAATAGGAAAAGTTCTGGGATGTCTACTAGAAATTGACTACACCTACCTACCTGAACACAGAGCTAAACCTTTTATGCGCATAAGAGTTGAAATCAATACTGAGAAATCCCTTCATGAAGGCTTTCTTCTACCTAGGGTCAATAGGAAACCAGCAAAAATTAGTTTCAGATATGAAAGACTTTCTGAGTTTTGTTATGGGTGTGGTCGTTTGGGTCATCTTCATCAAGTTTGTCCAATTTACACTATTTCATCGGATGATCCTTGTTATGGTCCCTAGATGCGAGCTGAAACTTTAGAAACCCGTCGTACGAGTAGTGGAGGCATGTCAAGGGTGGAAGACTTTTCAAATGACAATCTCCAGACCACTTTCTTACTTGGAAAGTTAGCTCTTCCCCCAGTCAAAATTCAAGAGGCAAAAGAAGCTTTGGTCCCAGTGAAGGAAAAAGCTCCCGTAGAATATTTGGGAAAAGGAAAGGCTGTCATTATCAGTTCTGAACAAGGAAAAAAGAAGGAATTCTGCATAAAAAAACTCTTTACTAGCAGGTCTTCGGAACTCTCGAACATGAAGGAAGATGATACTATACCTAGCCAGCTTCTACTCTCTGAAAGCAAGACACCAACATGTGGCATCCTCTCAGGTTCTCAGCAGACAGGGCTGCCCCACCCCTTCAATGCTAGTAATTACTCGGTCTCCTTACCCTACTACCAGCAGCCAGATGACGTCACACTTCCAATGATTCCAAGTCGTATCTGAAGTCATCCCGAGTACTCCAGGCCTTCCTTTGTCTTCCAAAGATCCTATAAGCCCAATATCAATTCGGCCCGAGACCAATCCCTCTTTCCTTAACCAAATCTTAACCCATCTTCAAAACAACAAAAGCTACACACTTTCGGATTTGCCGAAACAAAATTAAAATCTTTCTCTTCTGGTGAGTCCATCTGGCCGTGCTTGCATTGCTTTCAATACTTTTCAACTAAACCCAACTCCTCCTTCCTCTCATACCCATTTACCCCCTCTTCGAACATCCTTCTAGAATATCAATCAAAACCAATATTGACCTCATGGCATCAGCTTTTGCCATCCCAGCTTCTTCACCAGCTTCATCTTCAGAATCATCTAGGAAGAGGAAAATTCCCATCCCACTCAAGCAAGCCCCCCAACACCCGCATAAAAAGGTTCTTATTTCCTCAACTGTTACACTGGAAGATTCGGCCTGGCTTAATAAGGAGAAAACAGGAACTTGTTTGGATGCAGCACCACATAATACAATTGGTCTATCCACCGAAAACAAAGAGGTGCCTCAAGCTTCACAAAAAAATCATACAGTCAGAAATGAAAAATCGAGCAGGCCGCAGCACAGGAACAAAAAGATCAACAACTCTGGACAGTATACTCCATACCAAAGGCAAGCTCTATCAGTCTCGGGTAATAATGTTCAGACTCAAACTATGCATCTCTTTCCCACTAATCCAATGACTAGAGTGGCAGGTCCTCACTGCCACAAAATGATCCATGAAGCTTCTTGCTTGGAACTGCTGAGGCATCGCCCGTCCTCGTGCAATCAGATCACTCAGGGCAAATATCAGGATCTATAATCCTGATCTTATCTTTCTTTCAGAAACTTTATTGCCTTCTAGTGATAATAGTCGTATTGTGAATATGCTTGGTTTCTCTTATTTTGTACACTCCCCACCTACTAGAAAATGGGGACGTCTTTTGCTCATGTATCAGCTGGATGCGATATGGAACTTGTAAATATTTCTAGCAATATGATATCTATTTTGGTCTACTCTGATCCCACGCACATGCCTTGGCTTTTGAATCTTGTTACTGCCCCGCCCCGTACAACCGAAAACAACACTTTTGGGATCTTTTAAGCTTGACTACTAAGTCTTTTTCAGGACCCTCTCTTGCCATTGGAGACTTCAATTCTATCCTCTATCAGTCTGAAAAAATGGGGGGTAAACCCTTTGCCCAATCTTCTAATCCAAATGGACTTCCTCTCTTTATGAATAGATTTGGGCTTGTTGATATTGGGTTAAAGGGACCAAAATATACCTGGTCTAATAAAAGAGAGGACCATAATCTTATCAAAGAAAGACTAGATCGAGGGATCGCCAATTTAGCCTGGTTTGATTTGTTTCCACAGGCAACCATCTCTACTCTTAACCGAGACTCTTCAGATCATGCTCCTATTTTCCTGGACACTTCAAATAGAAAGTCTTTTCCTAAAGCTTTTAAATTTGAAGAATTTTGGTTGAGAGTCCCTCTATTTATGGCATTATAAAAAAAAGCTTGGAACTCCACTTTCATTAGTACGCCCTCTTTTATCCTTTCAAAAAAGCTCAAACTTACAAAGAAAGCACTTCGAGAGTGGAACATCAAAACTTTTGGTCATATCCAATCTCAAATAAAAACCTTATATGAGGCCCTCTCCTTCATTCAAGGTCAAGACAATTCTTCCTCTTCAAGCTCTTTGGAATTGGACTTGCAAGCAAATTTTCATGAACTCCTCATTAGAGAAAAATCCTTCTGGCACCAAAAATCTAGAGTTACCTGGCTCACTACTACGGACTTAAACACAAAATTCTTCCATGCCTCTACTGTCATCAGGCGCCGCAGTAACAATATGGAGTGCCTCAAAATCAGCAGTAACCAGTGGACCTCTGATCCATCTTTTATCACATCTTCTGTCCTGGTCCATTTTCAAAATCTGTTTACTTCTTCCAATCCAACACTTTCTGTTGATCTGGATATTCTTTTTCCAAGGAAAGTAACTGAAACTAAAAATCGTTTCCTTTGCAAAATCCCTTCTGACGAGGAAATATTTCTTCTTGTTAAAAATCTTCTCTCAGCAAAAGCACCTGGACCAGATGGTTTCACTGGCCTTTTTTACAAAAAATGTTGGGAAATCATAAAAGCAGATATTTTGGCTACTGTTAAAAGCTTCTTTATTCAAGCAAAACTTCTAAAAGAACTGAACCATACCAATCTGGTCTTGATTCCCAAGATAGAGAATCCAAATGATATAAATCAATTTCGACCTATTAGCCTTTCAAATGTTTGCTATAAAATCATAGCAAAAATCATTGCTAAGAGGTTTAAAACAGTTCTGCCAAACATCATCTCTCCTTTTCAATCTACTTTCTTACCAAACAGAGTTATTCAAGAAAATACAATCTTGGCCCAAGAGATTTTTCATCTCATGCATAAAAGAAGAACCAGAAATAGCATTATGGCCATCAAAATAGATATGGCAAAAGCCTTTGATTCTTTGGAATGGTCATTCATCTTGGATGTTCTTCATCACCTTGGGTTTAACCATAATTGGATTCATTGGATTAAAGAGTGCATTTCAACTGTCTCCTACTCTATAATTATCAATGGATCCCCCCATGGGTTCTTTCATCCTTCGAGAGGACTGCGACAAGGAGACCCCTTATCTCCTTTTCTTTTCATCCTTGCCTCTGAAGTTCTCTTTAGGCTTATCATCCAGAAAGAAAATCAGGGTATTCTCAAAGGCATAAAACTATCAAGAGAAGGGCCCTCCATCTCTCACTTATTATTTACTGATGATCTATTCCTGTTCGGTATGGCAAACCATCAAACAGCCCAAGCATTTGCAGATTGTATTGATTCTTATAATGCTTGGTCCGGGCAAAATATCAATAAAAGAAAATCCTCTCTCCATTTTAGTGCCAACATCAATTCTGATTCCATCAATGTGGTTAAATCTCTCTTTGACTTCAGAATCTCTCGTCCAAACTCTAAATATTTGGGTCTCCCCCTTAAAAATGGTGCTGATAAGAAAATTTTTTTATCTGATCTCATTGAAAAAATCCAAGCCAAACTCCAAGGATGGAAGACAAAAACCTTATCACAAGCCTCAAAAACTGTTCTTATCAAATCGGTAGCAAGTTCTATACCCTCATATGCTATCTCCACATTCCTCTTCCCAAAAGAAAAGGCAAAAAAAAATTGACTCTTTGATAAGAAGGTTCTGGTGGGGGTATGATGATAACCAAATAAAGAAATTTACCCCAAAATCTTGGAAGTCCATTTGCTTACCAAAATCTATGGGAGGACTTGGCTTGAAACAGACTTCCATATTCAATTCTGCTCTCATCTCAAAATTTGCATGGGCTCTTATCAATGATTCAACCAGCTTATGGAAAGAAGCTCTCTCTAAGAAATATTTAAAATCTCACTCCTTTCTAGAAATTTCTCCTAAAGCTATTGATTCCAGATTTTGGAGAAGTATACTAAAACAAAGAGATTTCCTCAAATCAAGCATATGCTTTCAGATAAACAATGGAGCTACCACCATAGTTTGGACAAACCCTTAGATACCTACCTTATCAGTCAATTCACTTCTACAGGATCCCACTAATGTTGTAGTGGATCACTCTATGACTGTATCAGAGCTAACTCTAGAAGAGCCAAGATGTTGGAACACCCTTCTTCTCAATACTCTCTTCTCGGAAACCACCATCAGAGAGATCCAAAAAATCCCATTAGCCAACCAAAATTTCCAACACATACCTGATAAACTTTAATGGATTCATCATACTTCTAGTAATTTTTTGGTAAAATCAACTTATGCTACCCTGGTTCAACAGAATGGTATAGCTTCTACCAGTAATCTGGCCGTTAACTAGAAGGCCCTTTGGAAGATGAAGTTACAAGATAGACTAAAAATGCTCCTTTGGAAGATATGCCACAGTATTCTCCCCACAAAAACAAAGATCAGCAAAGCCATTGCACTAGATGAAGACCAAATATGTTGTCCTCTTTGCAAAACTGAAGCTAAAGATCTCCCTCATCTATTCTTAAAATTTGTTTTTTCTAGAGTGCTATGGAGACAATCAAAGTGGCCATTGGATATCTCTCAGTTTGCAAGTCAATCAATTTCTAATTGGATCAGCATCATCATTAATCCAACACCCACACTGAAGATCCCAGAGGAAGAGCTGCATGATTTTCAAATATTTGCTACAATTGCAATGGATCAGTTATGGTTCCTAAGAAATCAGTTTGAGAATAATTTAGTAACACCCTCAATTTTAGCATACGTTGAATCAGTGATCAAAATCTCTAATCAGCATACCAGAGCATGGGCAAGACAAGAGAATCAGATTGAAGAAACAGAAGAAAGACACCCTGATGGCTATCAACTAATAACTTTTGATGTGACAACTAAAAAAGAGGAATCAATCCTTGCAGCTTTTTGCTGGGGCGAAAATGGGACTTTATTATTTACTAAAACTGATCTCATCAACAGAGTAAGCTTAAATGTAGGAGAAGCATCAGCTGCATTAATGGCTATTAAAGAAGCTAAAAAGTTAAAATTGGAAAGAATAATTCTCAAAGGAGATTCACAAGTCACTATCCAAGCAATTTTAAATACCTCTCCAGTTTAAGAATGGATCATGAGCCCGATCATCAATGACATCAGACATCATCTAGACTCATTCAAGGAATGGAAGATGAGGAAAATTCATCGATCTAAAAATCAATGCGCGCATAACTTAGCGCAATGGGCAACAACAACGTAAGTTTTTGGTAACATCCTTCTAATCCAAATTCTCCCTTCATTACTGCAATTCCATAACAGGAAGGATCCACCCAATAATGTAACTTATTAATTTCCTGCTACTAAAATGTGATGTACTATGTTTTTATAAATATTATGCAGCTTGCTTAAAAAAAAAATTAATATTATAATTTTCTCTATATGTAGTACAACTTCGGACCACTCTTCAATGTGAAAACTTTATTTCATCTGTTGAAGGCCATGAGCATTGAAGGCCCATATAGAAGAGTGTAAAAGAAAATGAGAGTTTTTTTTTTTTTGAGCATTGCTATTGCTACAGAAGTTTTCCACCGAAAACTTCTAACGAAAGGCAAAAGTTTTTTTTTTTTTTTTTTTTGCTTTTTTTTCAATCATTTTTTTAAACACTTTAAATATTTTTAAAAAATATAAAAAAATCATAAATTCATTTAAAAACATTTCTTAATCACTAAGTAAAAATTAAAAAAAAAAATTACCTTTCGGTAGAAGTTTTCGATAAAAAATTTCTGTAGAAATAGCATTTTCCTTTTTTTTTTTTTTGTTTGAGACAGAGAATGGGAGAGTTGTCAACTATAAGCCATAAGGCTTGATAGATCATAAAGCAAAGACAAGACATAAAGTAGTGGAAAGGGACAAGACATAACAGCGGTGCAACTATAACTGCTGAGAGCACCCGCTGAGTTTCCGTCAGTGTATTTGAGATTTATTTTATTTTTATATTTTTTTATATATATATTTTTTAATATATTTAAATATATTTAAAAAAATAAAAAATTTATAATATTATTAAAAAATATTTATTTAATCATTAAGTAAAAAATAATAATAATAAAATAAAAAATTTATAGCGGTAAAAATTAACAGTGAATAGTATTTTCCCAAGACATAAAGAGGGATCTGCTCTCATTGGGCAGGGATTAGTACAGTTCATCTGGATTGGTATGGCCCATAATTTCAAAACAAAAATTTCACATGAATGCTTTTGGGGTGGGACCCTTCTGGGTCCCTCTATTAATCTCACAGCAGAATTGCAGGTCCATCTCCTACCCATCTAGATCTTTCATATTTTATTCGAGTCTTTTGTACGTGTTCCATGGTAGTATCACACACTGCATATAGAGTATCAACCCCAAAAATAAAACAAAATTAGGTATCCTAAGCTGGTTGATATGTCAGCTTCAACTTGAAAAAATATATATATGTAATTTCAACCTGATCTGGCCTCTGTTACAGTTCCTTGTCCCTAAGCTGTTGATAAGACAATATTTTGCTTCTCTCTGTTATATATGGGGTTCAATGAATATGAATTGACCAATCTTGGAATATGAATAATATTTTATATATATATATATTACTGTATACGTGGCCATCACACGTGGCGCACATGACAGTGGGGCCAAAGCCTGATTTCTAGCCAATGGACATTAATAAAGAGAAGATTTTCTAGGGAAAATATGTATAGTTGGATTCATCAAATTAAGAAAAAAAAAAAAAAAAAAGGAGAAGGGAATTGGCCTGGGGACGAAGCTGGCCCAAGGTTAATCTATCTTTTGGCAGCTTCCACCAAGAGGTTCATTTCATCATCAGCTATGCATTTTAATTACCACAGATATATAGCTAGCTTGGTATATATTATAAAGTGGCAAGTGCAAACCATTTTGAGTACGTTAGGCATTCGAATTTTAGAGACACGTTGCATGCATACAGAATGCGAAGGGCTAATTATATATAGCAAATTATGTATATATATATAGAAGAAAAGCCAACAGCTGGGTCTAAATTGTACAACAAAAAGTCTACTTGCACCCGAAACACACCGGGTACCCGGGTGTCAAATCATCATTATTTAAACGGTGCGTATGCACCCTAAGTTAAACGCACCGTTTAATTATTTAGTCTTCTTTCTAAAATTAACCCGGACGAATGCTCATATCCAAATGATTTAGGATTGAACAGAGTGATTCACGATTCACCTATGGAAGACTGTTTCGATGCCCAATCATCACCTCGCACCTCCAAGCTTCCAAAGCTTGCTACGAAATCGGTTCCCAAACAAAGGTACGATGTGTGGCCACAAGCTTCTGCTCAAACAACCTATACCACGGACGTGCTGCCAGACGAACCCGAAACACCCATGGAAGCCGATGAAGAACCCCAATCTTCACCTCGCACTGTGAACACCTCCAAGCTTCTCAAGCTTGCTACGAAGACCATTTCCCCACGAAGTTACGATGGGTGGCCACAAACTTCTCCTCAAACAACCTTGCCCACCGATGTGCTGCCAGATGAAACACGAAGGGAGTCATAGGTTGTTCTCATTCTCTTGAATCATTGATCTCATTTTCACACTTTGCATGTCCTAAAACGAGATGGGTGTTCTCAAATAAACCGAATCACTAAAACAGAGCAAGGCATTATAATACCCACAATAAAAAACTTAGATGCATAAAACATAAAAAAAAATTGCTCAGATGGCCATGGAAGACAGCAAGAACACCATGAAGAAAAATTAAGAAAAATAGAAAACAATTTGCATAAAATAGAGCATGGGTACGATGGCACTCACTTGAAGAACGACAAACCCACTTTTCTTTTCGCAGCAAAATGGTTTCGGAACTCGGAACCCGCAGAATGGTTTATGCAAAAAATGGTTTCTGGTGCTTTTTTTCTTCAGCGAAAATGGTTTTTGGTACTTCTCTTTTCAAAGCAAAATTGTTTCTGGTGATTTTCTTTTTAGCGCAATCGGACCACAATGAGGAACGGCTATCGCGCAGAATGGTTTCTGCGCAGAATGGTTTTGGTGCTCATTTCTCCTTTCCGTCTTTTTCTTTCTTCTTTTCTCTCTTTTTTTTTTTAATATAATATAAAGCTGCCATGTCAACGATTCCGCAACGGGTACCCGAATACGGGTACTTGTAGCAGAATTGATTGTACAAACATGGCTCACTATAAAAAAAAAAAATGTTGAAAATCAAGTTGAAACCCATAATTTCAAAACAAATATTTCAAAACAGAGAGAGGGATTTGCTCTCATTGGGTTAGGAATTGGGATGAGTTTTTGTAGGGAAAAGGAATCAGATCACTCTGAGACCACTTTTCTCAGAAAACTCGTGAATGTAGAGAGATTAGTGAGAATGAAGAGCTTGAATTTATAGTGAATTTTATACGCAATACCGGTAGACGTATGCTTCAAAGTAAAACCACATAAATACTTGTCTTTTTATTTTCAGTCATTTATCATTAAGCAAGTCACAAATGAGCATTCCAAGCACAACACCACCAAGAACCATCACGAGAGAGGAGAGGGTCCTCTGATCATCTTGTTGCGGTTGAAAAATGCATCAACATCATCAAATTTTCACAATTTTATTAAATAGTTGAAATAATTATTATCCGATTGCATTTCTATTTTGGTGAACGATTGAACTGCACAACAGGAACAATTCTCTTTTGCGAGCAATCACTGATGTTAACAAAAAAAAAACCACATAGACAAACACCTGACTAAAGGGTGTAGTCAAAACTTAGTGAGAGGCCATAACAGAGGATTTACTGATTGTAGAAGAGCACTGAAATCATTGAATAATTATACATAAAGTCATGAAATGTGTAAATATCGTGCAGTCGCTTTAAAAAATTGTGGAATCTACTATTAAAAAATTAATTTCTTTTCATATGAGTCTCATATTTATTTACTGTTGTCAAAACGACTGTACGGCGCTTACGTACTCACGACTGCAAATATCCTTTCTCAAAATTCATTATATTGCAACCGAGCTGGGCAAGAGCTATCTATTTAAGTATCTATACAAATATAAATACTGTAATATAACTGTATCTATATATATATATATATACACACTATGTCATCTACAAATTTATCAAGTACCTCATCCATTATAGATAATCCAAAGAATGAGCGAATGGAATATTCAGAATAAGCTTATGAATATTTTTTTTTATAAAAATATAGAAAAAAAAGGTTTACCAAATCTATCGTTAAAAAAAAAAAAAAAACTACCCATTATTTCTGCTCCAGTTTAGGAACAAGGCAAAACTTGTTATAATTATTATTATTATTATTATTATTATTAAATATACAGGTAAAGGAATACTCTGTTTTCGAGCAGGCATAGTTCCCGGAGCAAGGAATGCTCTGTTGGGCATGCAAAAGCTTTTCTAATATTACATCCACATCCTCTTCAAGTACGACTTCAAGCTTCATATCAGCAACATCAAGGACCATGATTTGAGTCTGTAAACATTTATCAGGCCAACATCAAAGGACATGATGTCAAAAGCACACTGCAAGTTTACAAGATACGATTATATGCAAAATCCATTCGATGTAAAAGCTATCTAATTGCTTGGCGCCGAAGTTGACTGAACTCATGGCTACACAGCCAGAATGAAGTTGTACAACCAGTAGCACGGCCTTTTTCTTTTTCGGATAAGTGATATCGAGTAGATGTTAGTTAAGAAGCAGCGAGTTGACAATTGATATGGTTTGAGTTTGATTCTTCAATTCAATTAGTAGTTACTTCTGATTGCTTGGCGCCGAAGAGAATATTCGCAATCCAGTGCTAAGGATCATATGTGAAAGCCATAAATCAATGTAATATGCCTTTAGCATTTCAACAATTAATATGCTCTAGTAAAAAGAAAGGCTAAATTTGCAGCATGTATATTGACTGACATGTCCAGAATTACAAAAAAACTGCTAGATGTCATATGCATTAAGAGTTGTCTTCACAAGAGCAATCCAATAAATGACCCTTGTAAGCTACCAACAATTTCTCTGCATCATTTCCAAACTTCGCTATGAACTTAGCCAAGAACTCCTCCTCCGTTAAAGACAAGACGTGAATAAAACTTGGCTCCCTCTTCAACAGCTTTTCGGAGTTAATAACCTGCAGAACCATGTACCGAGGCATCACTCTTTTATCCATGCTATACATCAAACATGAAGGTATACGAACTAACACAGACTTTTCCAAGTTAATGGTATTCATGAAGAACTCAAATCCAAGCTTTAGCTTCTCCTCGGAGGTCCTAAGCAAACCAGGTGCCTTTCGAAACATTTGGATACATTCTTCTGAAGAAAACCCGGAACTCTGAAACAATTCCAATTTCCTCGTGAAAGTCTCATTGCTCATGCAACTAACTGTATAAAGCGCATAAACCAACATCCTTGAATTGACAGCAAAACCCATGTCTAGTACCCGAGAAACAAGATCTCTAAGCTTGGATTCCTTAATAGTAAAAAGCCTAGGCTGCCTAGTCAAAAGCATTGAAAGCTGAGACCCGACAATACCACAACTCTTCAAGAAGGCAATATTGCCCATCAACCCTGATTGAGGGTCTCCCCTCACCACCTTATTGCACCGCCGAAGAACGCGGAAAAGGTCTTGGTTATCCTCATCGTTGGACAAGATATTCTTGATAATTTCAATGCAGGGTACCAATCTTCTCTCCAAACTCACGTTCAAAAGCATGGAATTCCTGGAAATGAACTTGCCCAGCTCAGAACCAACAAGACCCAGCTCCTGGAAAAACTCAATCTTGGGCTTAAGGGTCTTGTCTATATCAGAGAACAGAATTTGTGGGGACGTGCGGACTGCGGATCGAATGTCCGACTCGGAGAATCCGAGATTTTGGAAGAAGAGAAGTAGGGACCCGGGCTTCTCGGGGGATTTGACCCAATAAAATCTGGTCGAGATAGAGAGGGCTTGGGTTTCGGTGAATTTGAAGGTGTTGATTAGATAATCGGCAATGGGAGAGTTATTTTCCAGGATTTGGGTTTTGGCTTTGGTGGATGAAGAAAGAGAGTACCAGAAGAGAAATTGGAAGGGTTTGATCGAGTCTGAAACAAACCTTTTGTAGAAATGGTAAGGTGGAGGAATGGAGAGGGATTTGAGAGCTTGCATTGACAGTGCGATGCTGTGGACCATGGAGAGAGAGAGACTGAGAGAGAGAGAGAGAGCGAGTTAGGGTTTGTTTGAGGTCTTTTCTTAAAGAGGCGTACTTAAAACGACAGATAGACTGAATCAGCTTAAACGACACATGCTTAAACGACAAAACCGCAATTACAGCTGGAATCAGCTTCTGGTAAATGTTACCATAGACGCCATTAATCCCATACTCATCAAAGCCCACTACTGTTTCTACTTCGGGACTCTTTTTACACCTTCAACTATGCTTGGTCACGCAGATGATTGTTTCAGATATTAACACCCTTATCTTCTAAAAAAAGTATGCATTTTCAGATCCGTTGAAGTTCTTTCTCACATAGATTTGTAGTGTTGGGTCATTCAAGCATGTGACAAAGTCTGCCTCTGTCTGCCGGTAGTCTTCAACGGAGACAATCACAGGCAAATTCACAATCAGTCCTCCCAAGGACACTCATTGTACTGATGTTAGCCTATGTCCTCCCACCGTGGTCAGTCCTTTGTTATATCGGGAATGCAATGACGGGGAGTATATTCTACTCTCAAGTTCTTGAATAGCTGTGTAGAAAACTTCATCTACGTCACTTAAAAAAATAAGATTTGATTTATAAAATTTAAAATTTAAAATTTATTTTTCAAATCAAATGATGTAATTTAAATACTTGCTTCAGAATGAAATAACAATTTTAGAAAAGCCTAAAAGCATTTTCATCCCATTTCCTATAAAATTTCTTATAATTTAGTTAAAATTTACATTCTCTAAAAAATTTTCCTAAATTTTATTTATTGTTCAAAAACCTCATACATCTCATTCACAATCATTTCTCTATTCTATTAAAATAATATTTCTCTATTCTTTCTTTATTATTTTTTTCTCCCACTTCTATTTACAAACTTAATGACTCAATATTTTTTCTTATGTTTTGAACTATTACTCTAGTGAATATTTTAAACAAAAAATTATATTATTTTTTTGGGGGTATAATAATATTTTTAAAATTATTTTTTTATATTTTAGTAATTATTTAAATTATTTTTAAAATTATTATTTAAAGCTATAATACATATGAGTATGAGAGAAAGTGTAGATGATTGGAAGAAGAATTTATTTTATTTATTAGAATAAAATATTGATAAAAAAATAATTTAGGGATGAATAGTGATTTCCTATATTTGGGAAACCATTGATCATCCCCTAAACATTTTTCCTAAAATAGGTATTCGGATGTAAGCGGGATTTTAATCAAAACCGTAAAATGAGCCTCAAATTATAGGGAAAAGAGTGTTATGGGGCACTAGCTGCGAATGCTCTAAGGGTGTCATAAAATCTAAAACCTCAACAAATATAGGTTACCTGGCTTGTAACAAAAGACTCCCTTGCATAGATTGATGCAATTGATCTCTTTAGGTTACAAAATTTTTTCCTATGGAAATGCACAGCCGATAAAAAATCATAGTAGATCCTATACAAATTACATTCCAATTAAACTTTGAGAGAGCTCCATCAACAGTAGAAAGAAGAGGTGTTATGGTCAGTTCAGTAGATGGAAGAGGGATGAGTGCTGAATCTGGAGCTTATCGAGTGTATTGCAAGGGAGTTAGTTACTTATTAGTTGATCATGTGTTAGTCACGTGTTTACTTGAGGGCTAAATGTACTATTGAGTCCTCATTTACTCATTGATGATTACCATAATACCCTTAGTATTCAACTGTCATTAACAGACATGGTTGTCTATAAATACTAATGCCTTCATTTCTATCGATTACATTGAAAAGTTAATAAGAATTCCTTTGGAGGTTCCTGGTCCCTCGAAGATCAGAGTGTTCATTTCCATTGTTGTGTGATAATTCTCTAGTATACTATTACAATTTGCATCAGAGCAATTCGAAATTCTGGGCAATTTTTTTTTAGAATGGCAGAAGGCACACGGTTTAAAGATTTGGAGAAGATGGTTCTTGGGTTGAAGCAACATCAAGAACTTTAAAAGAAGAGAGTCGCAGATCATCAGAGTGCACTGGATGGTCTGAATTCCAAGATGGGTATTTTGTTGGAAGTTGTGAATGGGGGATGAAATGTTTAGAATGGGAGTGTAAAAAAATGGTGATGGGGCACAATATGAGAACTTGAATGTGACTCCTGGAATGCAATTTCGAAGCATTAAGTTGGATTTTTCAATATTCAATGGAGAAAACCCAACTGGATGGCTTTATAAGGCAAATCATTATTTTGCCTTACACCTTATGCCGGATGGGCAGGAGATATTGATAGCCTCATTCTATATGGATGAGAGTGCATTAGTATGGTTTCAAGATGCTGAGGAAACTGGTTCTTTCAATACTTGGAATTCTTTTGTTGAAGTTGTGCAGTTAAGATTCAGGAGCTCTTCTTACGATGACCTTATGGAGGCACTTACAAGATTGAGGCAGAATTCTACAGTTGGGGCACACAAGACCCAATTTGAAGTGCTCTTAAACAGATTGAAAGGTTTGTCTGAAAAGTATAAGCTTTCTTGTTTCTTGAGTGGCCTTAGAGACGAGATAAGATTGTCTGTGAGAATGCTACACCCTCTGAATTTGAATACTGCCTTTGGATTGGCAAAGATCCAAGAGGAGTATATCACTAGTTCTCGGGAAAATAGTAGATTCCAGTCTTCCTATGTTTCTGTTCCAGGGGAAGGCAGCAATACAGTTTTTGGTAATTCTGTTAGAAAAGAGGGATTCTCTGGACAAAGGAATAATAGCTTCAAACCCTCAGTTCCATTTCAGAAAGTAACACCAACTGAGATGAAAGAAAGAAGAGACAAGGGCTTGTGTTATTTTTGTGAGGAGAAGTGGAATCCTAGTCACAAGTGCAAGAAGGCCAAGCTGTTTGAAATGGAAGGTATGGAATTGTTGCAAGAAGCTGAGAAGGAAGGGGGTGATCAGCAAGATTCGCATGGAAATTATGAAGCTGCAATGGCAGAATGTGAGATGCCTGAGATCTCACTGCATGCAATTGCGGCTGCTTGAGCCCGAGAACTATGAGAGTTAATGGCAAAGTTAATGACTACTCAGTGGTGGTTCTTGTTGACATTGGCTATACATATAACTTTCTTGGCCCTATGATAGCAAGAAAAGTGGGATTAGCTGTCAAGAAAAGTGGAAAGATCGAAGTTAGGGTTGCAAATGATGAAAGGATTGCTGGTGAAGGATTGGTTCAGAATATATAGTTTTAGATGCAAGGTCATCATTTCAGCACTGATTTTTTCTTGCTACCTTTAGGGGATGCGATGTGGTGGTTGGTATGCAATGGCTGAGGACTTTAGGTCCTGTTTTGTGGGATTTTACTAATCTTACAATGACTTTTGAGTTTTGTGACTCTTAAGGCTTGAGTTCCCAACAAGTCTGAAATTGTTGAAGATGTCTAGATTTGCCAATTGATTATTGTGGAGAGGAAATGAATGTTCCTTCAGATTGTTCAAAAGGAGACAAACCAAGAGGTTGGAAGACATGATTCTGATATTGAGGCAGTGCTAGCAAGATTTGGCAGTGTATATGATGAGCCAAAGGGCTTGCCTCCAAGAAGAGCTAAGGATCATCATATTACTCTTAAAGAAGGGACCATGCAAATATCTGCTAGACCATACAAGTATCCTTTTTTCCATAAAGCTGAAATAGAAAAAATAGTCAAAGAGTTATTGGATGCAGGAGTAATTAGGAGAAGTCAATCCCTATTTTCTTCACCTGTTCTTTTGGTGAGAAAAGTTGATGGTTCATGGCGTATGTGTATAGATTATAAGGGTTTAAATAGGGAAACAGTCAAACATAAATTCTCTCTATCCCTGTAATTGATGAACTCTTAGATAAATTACATGGAGCCTCGATTTTTTCAAACTTAGACCTTAGATCTGGGCACCACCAGATTCGTGTGAGGGAGGGGGATATTGAAAAATTTGCATTCAAAACATATCAAAGGCATTATGAATTCTTGGTTATGTCTTTTGGCTTAACCAATGCCCCAGCCACTTTTCAATCTTTGATGAATGAGGTATTCCAACCCTTCTTGAGAAAGTTTGTAACTATTTTTATGATATATTGATATATAGTAAGTCTAGAGAAGAACATTTAGATCATCTTTCAGTTGTGTTGGAAACTTTAGCAAATAATACTCTTTTTGCCAAAAAGAGTAAGTGCAGATTTGCTTATGGGGAGATTGAATATTTGAGAGATTTGGTATTTGCAAAGGGTGTAAACGCAGATCCATCAAAAATCAAAGCAATGACAGATTGACCCTTACCAAAATATCTTAAGTCACTAAGGGGATTTCTTGGTTTAACGGGTTATTATAGAAAGTTTGTTAAAGGATTTGGCTTAATTGTTGCACCATTGACTGATTTGCTGAGGAAATATGCATTTTTTTAGAGGGATGAAACTACTAAAGCCTTTGAAGAATTGAAGAAGGCCGTGACAAACCCACATGTTCTGGGCCTTGCCAGATTTTTCAAAGCCATTTTTGTTGGAATGTGATGCTTCTGGCAGAGGGATTGGTATTTTCTTAAGTCAGGAAGGGAGGCCCTTGGCATTCTTAAGTCAAGCTTTTGAAGGGAAAAGCATTGGACATCTCTACATATGAAAAAGAGTTACTTGCAATTGTGTTGGCTATGAAGAAATTGAGGCCTTACTTGTTGGGAGCTATGCTTGTAATTAAAACTGATCAACAAAGCTTGAAGTTTCTATTGGAATAGAAGATAAGAACTTCATCTCAACAGAAATGGATTACCAAGTTGCTTGGTTATGATTTTACGATTGAATACAAGCATGTGAAAGACAATATGGCTACAGATGGTCTTTCTATAAGGGAAGAAGTGGAGGAAGAAGCTGTTGAGTTGTTAGCTATCACAATTCTTGATCCATTGTGGTTAGAGCAGCTGAGACATTCATACTTGAATGATGAAGAGATTTCAGTAATTTGTAAGAAGCTACAGGAGGGCAAGCTTTCTGATAAGAAGTTTGAGTTGAGAAATGGGTTGTTATTCAAAAATGAGAGGCTGTTTTTGTCATCTTTATCACCTATGAAGGAGCAAGTGCTGCAGTTTATACACATAAGTGCCTTTGGAGGACATTCTGGTTATCAGAAATCATTGCATAGAGCAAGGGTGGATTTTTTATGGAGTGGCATGAGGAGAGACAAAGTGGTTTATAAGGAAATGTCAAGTTTGTCAAAGATGCAAGACATAAAACTTACAACATGGTGGTTTATTGCAGCCTTTGCCAATTCCTAGCAGATCCTGGAGTGATATCTTCATGGATTTTATTGATTCCTTGCCATGTTTAAAGGGGTTCTCTGTTATTTTGGTAGTAGATAGACTCACAAAATATGCACATTTCTTACTTTTATCTCATCCTTATATAGTTGTATCTATGGCTGCTATATTCATATATCAGGTATTCAAGTTATATGGTATGCCAGCTACCATTGTAACTGATAGGGATGTAGTTTTTACAAGTGATTTTTGAAAAGAGATGTTTAAATTGCAGGGAACTAGACTACACTTTACCTCTACCAATCATCCACAATCAGATGGACAGACTGAAGTGGTTAATAAGTGTGTGCAACAATACCTAAGATGTTTTGTCAGTGAGAAACCAAAATAGTCGATGCATTGGCTTCCTTGGGCTGAATGGTGATATAAACATCAGTTCACTCATCTACTAAAATGACTTCATTATAGGCATTATATGGTGCTCCTCCTCCCACTTTAATTCAATATGTTGATGGTACTACTCATAATGAAGCTGTGGGAATGGAATTAAAGTCAAGAGATGAGATATTAATTATGTTGAAAAAGAATTTGCTTGATGTTCAGGTTGCTATGAAACATCAATATGATAAGCATCATACTCAAAGGAAGTTTCAGATGGGTGATTTTGTTTATTTGAAAATGCATAAATATAAGTAGCAGACTGTGAGCCAAGTCAGTAGATCCAAGCTAGCAGCCAGATATTGTGGGTCATTCAAGGTTCTGGAATGCATTGGGGAGGTAGCTTACAAACTTGAGTTGCCACCAAACTCATCAGTTCATCCAATATTTCATGTCTCAAGGCTGAAGAAATATGTTGGGCCTAATTCTCAAATTTCTCCCGTGTTGCCATTAGTTGATTCGCATGGGATTTTCAAGATGGAACTAGAGGCTATACTTGACAGAAGAATGACTGTTGTGGATAACAGGCCTTTTATCGAGCTGTTAGTGAAGTGGCGTGGTGTAACTAAGGAAAATTCCACTTGGGAACCTGTGGAACAGTTGAGAGCTCATTATCCTGACCTTGTGGGCAAGGTCTTTCAAAGGGAAGGGCAGTTGTTATGGTCAGTTCAATAGATGGAAGAGGGATAAGTGCTGAATCTAGAAGGGAGCTTATCGGGTGTATTACAAGGGAGTTAGTTACTTGTTAGTTGATCATGTGTTAGTCTACTTGAGGGTTAAATGTACTATTAAGTCCTCATTTACTCATTGATGATTACTATAATACCCTTAGTATTCAACTGCCATTAACAGACGTGATTGTCTATAAATACTGAAGCCTTCATTTGTATCGATTACATTGAAAAGCTAATAAGAATTCCTTTAGAGGATCCTAATCCCTCGAAGAACAGAGTGTTCATTGAATCATTTCCATTGTTGTGTGATAATTCTCTAGTATACTGTTATAGAAGGAAACCTTGAGTTTGCTAATGCATCCACAAGGCAGGTAGCCTCTCTATCTACAATCTATATACGTCTTTAGATGATCTTGTAACCTCATAATGTCTGTCCAAACTTGAGCTGAAATGGAAAGGTGGGCAAGGTATATATCATGTTATGGTTAATAAGCTTTGCTCCACCGCAATCACTGGCAGGCAATAATTCATTGTTCAAAACTGTACTATACCTGATACTTCAATAATCAAATGTACAATAGTGTTTGTGTATATATATATACACACACACACACAATAGTGTAATTTCGTAACTAGGCAGGATCATGACAACTTACAAAGTCAAACATCACGGACACGTTGCATTTCTTCTTCATCTTCATCTAATATTATTCAGATAGGAGAGAGAGAGAGAGAGAGAGAGAGAGAGAGAGAGAGAGAGAGAGAGAGAGAGAGAGATTGTTGGAAGGAACTGTTGATTGAACCTTACAAAAATAGAAAAGATACAAATAAATCTTTGGAAAGAAGCTAAAATGAGCATATTTCTAACAGGTTGTGATGCCACTTTTCAACCAATATTCAAATTGACAGAAAATGAAATGAAGGGAAAAAGTCGCTTGAGAAACTAGAGGTTCTTGATATTGGATTAGTACTGCTCCATTACAAGTAAGAACACGATCAACATGGCTCGAGCCCAAGGCCTGAATGTCCATTTCTTGTACAGGAAAGGGAAGTAGTCGTTTAGTGATGTTAGGAATTCGGCGACGACAGAAAATCCTAGAAGTAAAGAGGAAGATGAAGATGAAAGTGAGAACAAAAGATGGGTTTGACGAAATGAAGTGAAAGGAAGACTTGAACAAGAAACAACATTGTTGGGATTCAAGTGAAGCACATCATTTTGAGAAGTTAAGCAAAATAGGGCGTTGGGGTAAATTTTGGAGGGTTGTTGAGAATTGTACGCAGCGTTTTAGCTAATGTGTAGTCTGTAGTGGTCTTTGTAGTACGCAGTGTTAGGACTTCAAAATACCAAACGATGTGTTTAGTTTACTGTCAAGTGTTTTTGCACATCGAAGCGCACCAATAGGTACACTTGTATCGTTTAATGAAACGGTGCGTTTTCATTTTTATGGGATGAACAAGTTTTGGGCGGGGAGAGAATTTGGCATGAAATGGGAAAAATGAGACGAGCATGCCCTGAATTCAATGTTGTTGACTCTAGTCTCCAACTCGAAGACAATTCAGGAAGCGGCAACCTTTGCAACATTGCTGAGCATGACCAATGCTCCGATTCACCCCATGAATGCGATTTCTTTGGCGAACCAAGTGGCAATAAATACGACCCTTCACTCAACTGCAAGACAAGGTCTCGGTCACTAGCGTGCCAGAGCTTCCCCTGCCGAGTGAGCGGCCTCTGGGTAAACAATTGTGCTTGTCCCTGCCACTTGGGGAAAGCACCATCACCTATGTATATATACATATATATATATATATCTATGTATTAGCTAATAATATAAGTATATTGCTTTTGCAATTAAATTAAAATATGTAACATGTAACCTAATTTTGTTTTTTCGGGAGGGGGGGGGGGGTGGCGGCACAGTGCCCCTACATTCTATATATATCCTTTCTTAAGGTGGAGGGAAACCAGTAATTACATAGTGGGAACTTCATACTATATCCAGGTTATACCCAGAAAGTTCAAAGAGCCTAAAACCAGTGACCTCCACTAACAGCAATAGACAAACAATCATCTAATCTGAGGCAGCCCAAGCCTGTCAATGCCAAGGACCCCTTTCAATAGATGGGGAATTGTAGCCATTGACTCCCAATTTTTTGTGACCCCTTGAGATCCCAGCTTTGCAAGGAAGTCAGCAGTTGAGTTTTCTTGCCTATAGATATGCCTCAAGTTAAATAATAGTTGTTGTAAAAGAGCCTGAAGTTCCTCCCAGAATTCTTCCAGGTACCAGACACCACAAGAAGAAGATTTGATCCAATTAATAACCACTTGAAAGTCCATCTATATCTCCACTCTAGTAATGAGTTTTTGTCAAATAATTATGAGCCCATGTAGCAAAGATAAAAATTATGCACTTGTGTTTGTGCCGTGCCCAATGGAAGCTGCAAATGCTACGATCAACCTCCCAAATTCATCTCTTACTACCCCCTCCAACACCTGCCATGCCAGGATTTCCTCTACTACTCCCGTCAACATTTAGTTTAAACCAACCCGAACGTGGTTTTTGCCAAGCAACAAACAAAACAGGTTTAACCTTTGGGGCTTTATAGGTATGTTCATATCTGCAAGGACTCTTTCATCCCTTACACTCAATGGTTTAACAGCCTTAAGCTTTTCACTTAATTTCCCAATCTAGTACTTTATTTGTCTCCAAGTTTCCTCTATGTTAATGCGTCTTCCTTCCATTCTCACACTACATCTTCTTAGCCACAACTGCCAAGTGGCTATAGATGGGATTATACCGATTAGTTGACCTTTTGTAGTGAGCTTGGAAGCTTTGTTAAACCAAACTTGCACCACCTCATACCAGCTTTGGAACTGTCTCCCAGGCAATCCAATTTGTTTAGCACATCTCTCCCATACTGCCTTTGCCACCTCACAGGTAGCCAATACATGGTTAAGGTCTTCATATCCTCCTCTTTCATAATAGTTACACTTTGAAACAATAGGAATACCTATGCATCTAACATGGTCATCCACACTTAGCACAATGTTGATGCTTTTCCACATGGTAATAGCAATATTTTTGGGGAGACTCGAGTGCCATATCCATGGGGCCCAAGTCAGTTTGGGAGCTTTGACCTTCACTACCTCCCAGACACTTTTTGTAGTAAAAATCTCATCTTCCTTGGCCGTCCAAATAAGCATATTCACTCCTTTTTGGCGACTCAAAGATTGCACTATTTCTCCTATTTTTGGACGCCAACAAGACTAGTCAGAAGATTTATATCCCACTCATCATTCAGCCTGCACTCCTTCTGCTTTCGACTAGGACTACCATTAATTGGTAAAGTCTCACTAAGAGTCTCCTCTCCCAACCACTTGTCAAAACAAAAGGATACCAAACCTTCTTCCAGTCTCCACTTTGATTTTTCCAGGATGGATGGGACACTTCTTAATACCATTTTCCAAAATCAACTACCTTTATTCGGATTTATTAAGGAAACATGGTCATTTTTTCACATATTTTGCCTTAAAAAACCTTGACGATAGAGAGTTTTCCGTTAGTAGCCTCCATGCAAATTTCATATGAAGAGCTTTTTGCGTATCCTGGAGAATCCATACCCCAATGCCCCCTTCCTCAACTAGCTTACATATTTTTTTCCAAGCTCTCCACTGTCTTTTTCGTTTTCCATCCTTATAGCTCCAGAAAAAATCACTAAAGCACTTATTGATGTGTGCTATGATAGAGTTTGGTATTTGTAGGATGGAAAGGAGATGAATAAGGATACTATTGAGTACATGCCTGATGAGTAGTAATCTAGCTCCATTAGACAATAAACGGGCGGATCAACCTCCAATTTTCTCCTGAATTTTCCCCACCAACTCCTGAAAATGAGAAGCCTTTAATCTTCCCTCTATGATAGGTATTCCCAGATACTTGAAAAGAAAGGATCCCTTTGAAAAACCTGTGAGTTCCAATAGCCCCCGTCGTCTTGTTGTGGATATGTATTTAGAGAAGAACACAGAAGTTTTCTCTTTACTCACCACTTGTCTTGACCAAACTTCATATATCGCAAGCGTCTCAGAAATAGTGCAGAGAGATTCTTTACTACCATAGCAAAAATCACTATGTCATCCGCGTACAATAGATGAGAGATAATGGGAGCCTCTCTAGGATGATAAAATGGTCTTATTTTTCCTTCTTGAAATTTTTTCTTTAGCAACCTTGAGAGAATCTCTTCCATAACAATAAAGAGATAAGGGAAAATAGGATCCCTTGTCTCTGACCACGGCCCCTTGAAAATAGCCTTTAGGAGTACCATTCATAACCAAAGAAAACCAAGGGAAGCAGATACATAGTCAAATCAAACTACAAACCTGCTGAGAAAACCCAAACGTTGCCAAAACATTGATTAGGAACTCCCAATCCACATTATTATATGCTTTAGCCATATCAATCTTCAGGACAACATTCTCACCTCTTACATGTTTGTTTATAGACTAAACCATCTCTTGTGTCAAACTGATGTTCTCAATATGCTTCTCCCTTTAATAAAAGCTTCTTGCTCTTGGGAAACTATTCGGGGCAGCAAAGAGGATAGTCGACCCACTAATATCTTTGTGCAGATTTTATAAAATACTGAGTAAAGACTTATGGGTCGAAATTTTTCAAAACCTTTTGGGTTCTCAACCTTTGGAATCAAGACCAAAAAAGAAGAGGAGAGCCCTCTAGGCAGCGGGTTACCTTTGAAGAAGTCATGGATAGCCACTACAACATCCTCCGCTACGATCTGCCAACAGGATTTATAGAAACCCGAGCCAAACCCCTTCGGACATGGGCTACTATCAACTGGAGTGGAGAACAATGCTTCCTTTATCTCTTGGAATGAAGGACTCTCTAGAATCAGCCTATTATTCGATGAGCTCACCACAGATGAAACTATAGAAGCTATGTCAGGAAAAACCCAAGGAGACGAAGCTGCCAGGAAATTCTGAAAATAATCCACAACCCCTAAATGGATTTCTATCGGGGTCTTCAACCATCTATCCTCCCCTATTTTCATCTCCCTTACTACCCTGTGGTTTTTTTAGTCCAAGGCATGGAAGAATTGGGAGTTTCCTTCCCCCTTCTCTAGCCATTTCTGTTTTGCTTGTTGGGCAAGGCGGGTCTCTTCCCTACTTTCCCAAGTGTGTAACTCAGCCTTTGATGCCAACAAAACAAGTTCCACGTCTTCAGGGAAACCAAACTGAAGTTGTTCTACCAAACAAACTATCCTCTCCTCAAGTCGTTGTATGTGATCACTTGTCCAACTAAACACTTCTTTATTGCATCTCCTAAACACCCATTTTAGATATTTTAGTTTTTTTTTTTTCCAGCCTTACCATACCATGGCCAAACTGAGATTTGCCCCAAGCGTCACGCACACAATTATGGAAGAGCTCATGAGAGGTCCACATTTGTTGGAACTTAAAAGGAATAAATCCATACGGCTTATTTCTTTTCCCCAAAGATACTACCAAAGGTGAATGATCCGAACTTTGCCTTGTCAAGTAAGAAAGCAACACCCCTGGTAAATCTAGCAACAAGGACGAATTTATCAAGGTCCGATCCAGCCTTGCCCAACTTCGAGCTCTACCTTGCTGTCCATGACATCATATTTTCTTCATAATTCGCTTCAACCAATCCCACCGCATCTATGCAATCATTAAACTCCCCCATATCAATATTTGGTCTAGGCCTCCCTCCAATCCTCTCACCATCATTACAAATGATATTGAAATCACCCATGATGATCCAAGGTGCTTTAGCAATATGCACGCTATTCAAATCTTCCCATATCTTCCTACGATCCATATATGAGCATTTAGCATATACAAAAGTAATAGCCACTTGCTTGTCCTTCTCTTTAGCTAATATTGTTATACTTTGACCCGTATTACCAGACACAACTATACTCCCACTGGTTTTCCACATTACCCATAATTTCCCTCCATCTCCCTCATTTGTAATACCACCCCTAAAATCCATACTTTGTTGAAGTCGACTCATACTGTGTTCATCAATAAAAGGTTTAGCCACAACTACCACACTTGGTTTATGCCTCTTTATCATTTTTAACAAGTGTTTTCTTAAGGTACCAAGCCTTCTTAAATTCCAATACAGTAATGGATTCATAGGTCCAGTTTGGATGGTATGCTTTTGGCCCTAACGGAGCTCCTATTTTTTACTTCCACTTCCCCTTCTATGTTTGAGCTAATATCATGTTCTTTTTGTAAATTTTCCAATTCATTTAGTTCTTCAGAATCTGATAGGGAGCACCTTACCACAGAAAACAACAAGTCTCCCTCCTGTGTATCTGTACCATGTTCAATTGACCCAATCCCCTGCTGTCCTACTTCCTTGAGGGCCGCCAAGTTAGGCTCCAGAGAGACACAATCTTTCTGCAACCGGTTAGTGCATCCATCTGCCAACTCTACTCGAGGACTAATCTGTACACCAACATCTTCTTGTACCTGCTCTAATTCCCCCTCTTCTAACTCTTCAATCGGTATAGTATCGCCATTTTCCAAACCTTCCTTGTCAGAGCATTGATTATTTTTTGTCCCTTCCATGTCTATTTGCCCACTTGATTCTCCCACGAAAACAACATCATTTAGATTTCTAGTTTCCTCTACAACGACCACATTATTTTCTGGGTTTAATATCAGATTTCTAGTCATCTTTTCCTCTATTGCTGGGCCTTTCTTCTCCCATCTTCTCCCACCAACTACCACCCTCTTATTTCCTTCCTCACGTTGTCTATTCTCTACTTCTGTTTTTTAGATGTACTGCCATTATGTCCTTGCATATTGCAACTTGGGAAATAAGCTGGTAGAGTCTCATATATCACATACTGGTATCAACTTTGTGTGGCCCTCGGAATACCAATCCAAAAGCCCTCTATTGGCTTCAGCAATGCATCCATCTCAATGCATACTCTCGCTCCATCTGTCCGAGTAGCACACCTCGTGTTGTTATCATTACGTAAGTAATTTCCCATTGGCAACACAAGATTACGCAAAAAATCCTCATGATAAAAATTGGGAGGCAACCTAGGAAAAAATACCCAAACAGGGACCAATGATGGTTCCTTTTCCTCCGAAAAATCAGTAGACCATTTGAATAGAGGAAAGGGCGTACCTTTGATGTCGCAGGCCTCCCGAGCAAAAGTTTTGCAAAAATCCTCCAATTTTGCAAATCTGAGAAACACATGCAGTGAAGTCCGCATGCTAGAAACAACTGGTTGAGACACCAGCCCCCATCGATTGCGAATGAAAGCTCGGATTACGTCTAGAGATGAGCGTTGACGGAGAAATTTCATCACCAATGAATATCGGAATGGCTGAGCAGATCTGTCTAGTTCCTCCTTCGAGAAGTTAATATAAGTTTCTCCTCCGATGGATTTCGGCGCACGCAGTGGTATCTCCATTATAGGTAGCGAAATCGGCATCTAAGAAATTGTTTCCACAAAGGTTTAAGGCCTCGGAGGCAGGGACCCTTGAGGGCCCCTGTGGCTAACATCCCCCCAAAATAAACAGGCGAGGAGGACACTCATGAGGCTGTCAAACTTCCAAGCAATCCTTTCTGGCCGCCGCAGTCCCTCCCGATCTAGTTAAGCAGTCCATTGGCAGTAGTTCCACTCGGTGACGAGTAAAACACCACAGGGTTGAAAGACCCTTGGCGGCGTCAATAGTTATATTTTATAATTTGTACAATAATTTGTCGATAAGATTTAATAATTTCATATACTAGTATGTTGGAACCATATATGAAATAGATATATGCTATTATATTTGTCAATAAAAAAAATATATATATAATATCATATTATGTATATGTATTAATAATTTATGTAGGCATATAATATATTGTTATTATGGATAAATATCAACTAACTAGATATTAATTATTTATAAATTTTTAAAATCTTATAATTCAATAGAGGTTCTCCTTGTTAATAAAATTTTTATTTTTAATTTATCTAAGTTATTAATTATTACTTTTTCTCTCATTTTTCAAAATCTTATAAAAGATATTAATTCAAATTATTTTATTAATATTTACAAATTTTTCATTTCATCTCATCTCAATAATTAAAAATAATGCTACTTTACCCACTCATATTGATAAAGAGCATACATATAATATTTTGTTATTACGTACCATGAAGAGACACACAAGGTGTTTGATAAATTGCATCAACCAAGATCAGAGAATTCCACAGCTTATATTTTCTATATTTCCTCACACACTTAAATGTACAATATCACAATGTATTTATAGAATACAATAGCCAATGAAAAGCATTATGAAAAAAAAAATAGAAAGATGATTCTCGAATATTCTTTGCTGTAGAGTTTGTTATGTTGCTGTCATGGAGCCCCCTGCATCTGAATCAGGTTGTTGAGGATTTCTTCCATAAGGATTCATGTGTGTAGTATGTGCTGAGGCATGTGCCTTAATAGAGAGTAAAATCAACCAAAATTTTGTTGATTTCTTATATTTTGTACGTTCGTCTAAGGTTAATAATTATGACACGTTATGACTATAAAGAAAAAATACAATAATATTGTCTCTTCCTTTACTCAAGTAACTTTAAGTTTGTAATGATCATAAAAGGAAATCCTATGCGCTCTAGTTTTTCTCTCAACACAGCCCCCCTCAATAAACTCAAATCAGAGAAGGGGGTTGGAGCTTTGGCTACTCCCTCCCTCTTCCCTTCCTCCCTTATCCCTCATCTTTTTTCTCTCTAATTTTTCTTTTATTTTTCTAGTTTTGTTTGTTTTTCATTCACAGTAGGCGAAATGCAGATATATTGTTCTCTAGAGCCAGGCAACCATCACGGGCCCCACCGCAAGATTTCCAAGGCGCCGATCCTTCAAACGGACAAAAAATCTCGTTGAACGGAGCGGCACATGAGCCACACGCACGGTCCAAAGTGTGCAAGTGACATCCACGCGCCACTGTAAGGGGAGATATATCACCGCCACATGCGACTTTTCTAAAACCAGGGTCATCGGTTTCTTTAAACCTAACGTTTCACCGTACTTCCAGAGTGGCGCTTGAGGGACATGCACCACCACAATCTCAGTGTTTGCATCTTTGATTTCCTCTAGGGTTGAAAATGTAGATCTACAGATTTCCAAGCTGTAATTTGTTATTTTCTCATGTATCTTTTATGCTTTCTTTTATTTCGCTTGTTTTAGGTTAAAAAAAAAATACGTTCTCTTAGATTTTGTTCATAGAGTGTGTCTTCTACTCCGTCCTAGACAGAGTATGATATTGTTTTATTCCGTCTTAGGATAGAGTGTTGTCTTTTAAACAGTTTATCTGTAAAGAGTTACAACAATAGATTAGACCATGTCAATCACAAAACAAATTGTGTATTGAGAAGGTTTAAAAGTAATAGTTAGCTTGTATTATGTATGTCTCGGATCAAAGTTATATGTCTAGTTATGAATAAATGTAGTTTGTTCTTAAAAAAAAAATTGTAATGATCACGTCATTTCTCATCATCAACAAAGACTGCATGCAGATCGATCTAGCTTTACATCTTCGGCGTAAAAATTTGACGATAGCATTTAGAAACGCTTATCTCGTGCATGTGCAGTCGTTTCGAAATGATACATGTATGCATGATCAATTATTTTGAATATTCTCATGTAATTTAGTTGCTTGGAAAAAAAGTTCACGAAAATATTGATCTATATTATCGAAAGGATACAAAAAGTTCCAAGCCGGCCATATTATAGTCATTTTTGTGTAATTTCACGAATGTTACTGTGGGAACTTTTTGTCGTACTATCTATAATTTGTTAGACTTGGAAAAAAATACACTAGCTGTTGCAAATATGTTGAAAAGAATAATATTACTTTATCCATTCAATTTATTCATTTATTTTGATATCTTATATATATTTTTTTAATTTTTTTATTTAATAGTTAAGAAAGTGACTATTAGTATATTAATTTTTTTTATTTTTTAAAAATATTTTAAAATGATAAAAAAAATATAAATAAAAAAAAACAACAAAATAACACCGCTCGCTCGAAAAAAATAATACTACTTTATCCACTCAATTTATCCACTTATATTGAAAAAGAGCATGTAAAATTTTGCTATTACGTACATTCTTTTGTTGAATAAAATCAGTTTTAATTTTTGTTTTCACACCACATGCATTTCATGGCTAGCTTCTTTTTTTTTTTTTTTTTTTTTTTTTTTTTTTTTTTTTTTTTTTTTTTTTTTTTTTTTTTTTTTTTTTTTTTTTAATTATGTTCAGCTTCCTAAGGTGCTGAACATGAAATTTAAATTTTTTTTTTTTAAATTTTGTTGTCTGATCGTGTCATTTGTGAAGAATATGAAACATCTTGTCTTTTTTGTGAGTTGTCTAATTTCTAGGTTCGTTTGTTTTCAGAGATGAGATGAGATGAGATGAGATTAAAATTAAAAAATTGAATAAAATATTGTTAAAAAATATTTTTTAATATTATTCTTATTTTAAAATTTGAAAAAATTGAATTATTTATTTTATTTTATATTAAAAATTAAAAAAATTATAATAATTAAATAAAATGAAATGATATATTTTTTGAAAACAAACTAGATCTCTTTTATGATCACGATGAGTATGTACGTACCCAATTTGCTTTCTTATAATCGAAAACTCAAATATTATGGTTAAGAATTAAAGACCAACTATATTGTTTGTTGTAAAAGAAATATACGTCATTGCAACAATCACGTCAAGCCACCAGCCCCAGTTTAAATTATTGAATGGCAGATACCAAATCATGTCACAAACCTTTTAAATCATATCATTTCACCTTATATTATTTAAATATAAATATTATTTATTTTAATTTTTAATTTTTAATTTTTTCATCTAATCATTATATAATAATTATAAATTTTTTAAATTTTTAAATAAAATATAAAAAATAATTTAATTTTTTTAAATATCAAATAAAAAATTTTATTCTAATAATATTTTAAATTTATAATATTTTTATTCAATCTCTCTATCTCATTTTTTAAACTTTCGTAAAACATATTAATTCAAACATATTAAACATATAAATTATTTTATTAATATTTATAAATAATTTCATCTCGTCTACCGTCCAAATCAAATCTTATTATGCCCTTCTAGGTCTGGTAGTACCACGTGTTATTAATACCAAAGTCTATTTTTTCTCCCATCAAAAAAAAAAAAAAGTCTATTTTTTATTTTTTTAATACATTTGGACAGGGTTTTGACACCAATACCTCTATTTTGAAGATTGAGAATTTGTGACGATCACACCATAGACCTTTGGCCAATAGAATCTAAATGATGCGACAATATCAAGTCATTTCATAAAAAATAAAAAATAAAAATAAAATTATTATACTCACAAAAAAATTTATTATATTCATAAAAAAATTTAATAAAAATAAATTTATAAATTAACATAATTTTATATGATACGTTAGATCTATTTTATAATATAACATATCAATTTGTAAATTTATAATAAAAATAATCTAACATATTATATAAAATTATGTCAATTTATAAATTTATTTTTATAAAAACTCTTGTGCTTACAAAATTTTTAAATATATATACACACACAAAAGAGCGGGGCAATGGGGGCATTTAGCACTGACTCTTTAAAATTGTTTGTAAAGAGACCCTTTATAGCAACAATCTTTGCCTGCCCCTAGAAAGACCACTGTATTGGGTGAGCCATGAGCCATGGACAGCTAAAAGCATCTCATTCTCACCAGGCTTAGGCAACCTCAGCGTCCTGGGTTGTCATTCCAACAGACAACCTTTGGCAACTCAGCTGCAATTAAAGACCATCAGCTAAATCTAGATATTTTCATGTCACATTAAACATATATTGTTATAATTAAGAGTTTAAATAAATTATTTTCTTACTCAATAAAATTTAGAAGATAAATTTTTTTAATTATTTTTCATATAAATCATTGATTTTAAATGATTTTTTTCTTTTATATTTTTACTTTGGATTTTTTATTAAGAAGTTTAATATTTTATAACAAAAAAATTTAGGATCCATATTAATAAATTTATTATTTTTTTTAAATTTAATTTTAATAATTATGGAGAGACCACATCCTTAAAAATAGATAATGTATAGAAATTAAATAAAATTTTAGAACTATAAGAAAAATAAAGTATAGAGAGAGGCAAAAATTATAAATTTTTTGAAGAGACATCTTTTATATTTATTCATGTATAAAATCTAGGATCGTTTTCAACGTGCAAGTTGCACATCTTTCCGCATGTGAACAAAAAATTATCTGTGCTTCCACAAAAGTCAAGAACTTAACTTCAAATCAAATCGTACGTGGTTCGATTGTCACTGCCTCAACCTAACAATGTTAATGTCTGTGAAAACGTGGAATACAATAAATCCAACATGATTTGATATATCTAATCACGTGAAATCACATTTATTTCTCAGATTTTGCAGGAAAAATAGCAGGTGGATTTGTGGCTAAAACCGCAGTTTGCTTCTTAGGTGATTTTGTGGGTTTGGTTGTTCTAGTCTTTTTCTCGGTTGCGGATTGTTTAGGAGAAGTCATTGTAAGGTGTGTTTCGAGTTTTTGAATTTTAATGGTCCTTGTGCTCTCAAATTTGGGGAAGTGTCTCTAGTTTCATAAGTCACGCATCAAAGTATCCATCTTTTTTTTTTTTAATATATCGACTGATGTGGCATAAAGCCACGTAAGCCGATTACTCGGTGGTTTTTCTTCGCCGGTTGTACGTAGCAGGATGCATTTATTTTCATGTAATGTCTGCTTGTAATAGACAGTTTTCTTCATATATATATATATATATATATATATATATATATATATATATCAACAATGAATAGAGACTCTTATTTTTCAACATGATTTTAATGGAATACGTGGAATACAATAAATCCAACATGATTTGATCAGTTCTTCTACGTACAACCGAGACGAGTAACCGTTGAGCAACCTGCTAATAAATATATTATTAAGAAAAAGAGAGAAGAAAAAAGAAAGTGACAAAACCAACGGAGTCATGAAGTACAAAACAAGGAAATGGAAAATCAAGAGAGTGTCATCGTCGTCGTGGGTCTGAACCAGTGGTCATCATCGTGGGTAGCCGGTCTTGAGTAGCCAAATCTGTGCCGGTGGTCATCGTCGTGGACTCGTGGGTAGCGTTATGGGTAGCCGAATCTGTTGAAAGTGGTCGTCGTTTGCAACCCCCTCCCCCCCTCTCTCTCTCTAAAATATGCTCTCATCTGCAAGCCAAACAATAGATTGTCACTATTTATGGGAAAAAAAAATTTTGTCGCTCTCCACTGGGCAACACCTCAACAGAGTAAGGCCAAGCTTTCTACTGTTAAACATCATCTACACAGTATACCCACTCTCAAACTTCATCATCGGACTATTAGAAATTGCTGCACACACAAATCCCACCCACCAATTCACCACCATTTCAGATAACAAATTCTAATCTCCATAAACCCCTTCATAAAAATAAAAAATAAAAAAAAACCAGAACAAAAAGCAAAGAAAATGTTATACTTCCATAGATCTATACCTTTTTGGTTGTTTAGGAAAAGACTATGAAGAGAAAACCAGAAGAATATGAAAGGAGAGGAAAAAGCTGGTAAAGTTGATTTTGAGGAAGAAAAATTTTATTTGCAGTTGATATATTATTTTTATAGTTCTCTAAAATTATAATGTTTTTTCTATTCTTCAACTCGGCTATGTTCTTCCAGAGATCTATTCCGGATGCAGATGCAGATGCAGACGCGGATGCAGATGCGGATGCAGACGATGCGAGGAAAGACGAGAGAAAAACATGAAGTCAGTTTCAAGTTTTTAATTCAATTGGAGGCTTTAAATGCAACAGGAAACAAAATATAAGAAAAGTCAACCGGCCACATGGGACGCGGTGCCCCCGCGGTTTCCCTGGCCGTTTGTAAGTAGACATTTTCTGATTTGATATATCTAATCACGTAAAATCACTTTTATTTTTCACGTGATCTCTTTGAGTGTAACATTTCTCTTCCTATATCAAGGAATGGAATGAAGAGAGACTCCAGTAGCAGCTGAATCTAGTACCTCTCCTGAAACTCGGTCATTTACCGCATCTGAATCAAACATGGCCACCGTGTCTTGGACATGGAGCATACTCGCACTGCTTGTGCTCGCACATCTCCTGCGACAATGGGCATTGAAAAGCTGGAACAAGAATAGGAAATTACCACCTGGCCCAAGAGGGTTCCCCATCTTTGGGAGCCTTCATATTTTGGGGGAGTTGCCTCATCGAAATCTACAGCGACTAGCCCAGAAATATGGCCCCATCATGCACTTGTGCTTAGGTTTGGTGCCTGCTATTGTTGTCTCCTCGCCTCAAGCTGCCGAGCTCTTCCTTAAAGCACACGACCTTGTGTTTGCTAGTAGACCACCTATGGTGTCTGCAAAGCACATCAATTATGGGCAAAGGAACATGATCTTTGCTCCGTACGGCTCTTATTGGCGCAACATACGCAAGATGTGCACCCTCGAAATGCTTAGCAACGTTAAAATCGATTCTTTCAAATCCATGAGAAATGAAGAGACTGGCCTACTGGTGAAGTTTATTCAAGAGGCCGCCAGTAATTGTGTTGCTGTAGATCTGAGTGCCAAGCTTATATCTCTGAATGCGGATATGTCATGCCGTATGGTGTTTGGGAAGAAGTACGAGGACAAAGATCTTGATGAGAAGGGATTCAAGGCTGTAATGCACGAGGTTCTGTATCTTGGAGCAGTTCCTAACCTAGCCGATTATATTCCTTGTATTCGTCCCTTTGATCTTCAGGGGCTAACACGACGCATGAAGGCTGTTAGTAAGATCTTGGATAATTTTTTTGAGAAGATCATTGATGAGCATATCCAGTCCAAGGATGAAAATAAGACCAACGACGACTTTGTTGATGTCATGCTGAGGCTCATGGGGTCAAGAGAATCTGAGTACTCTATTGAAAGGTCCAACATCAAAGCCATCATTTTGGTAAGTAAGTTTTCATACCACTTGCATTCATGTATTGATTTAGCAAGGAATCAAAGTATAAGTCAAAAAAGATTTATAAAACTTATAGTTTATTAGGTAGTTGTGTAATACTTAACGTAGTCAAATAGATGCGTGAAGAACAGAATTATGTATAACTCTACAATTGGATTCAGATATTACGCTAATTTCACATATCAAAATTTTGGTGGCAGGACATGCTTGCAGCCTCGATGGACACTTCGGCAACGGCAATTGAGTGGGCACTCTCAGAACTAATGAAGCATCCACGGGTAATGAAGAAGCTTCAAAAGGAGTTAGAAACTGAGGTTGGCTTGAAGAGGATGGTAGAGGAAGCAGACTTGGATAGATTGGAGTACTTGGACATGATTGTAAAGGAAACCTTAAGGCTACATCCAGTAGCACCACTTATGATTCCTCATGAGGCCAGGGAAGATTGCACAGTTAATGGTTTCCACATACCCGGAAAGTCTAGAGTGATGATAAACTTATGGGCCATCGGGAGAGATCCGAGTGTTTGGAGTGATGCAGAGAAGTTCTTCCCGGAGAGGTTTGTTGGGAGTAACATAGATCTCAGGGGACGTGACTTCCGACTAATCCCATTTGGTGCTGGCAGAAGAAGTTGCCCAGGGATGCAATTGGGTCTGACTGTGTTCCGGCTAGTGCTAGCACAACTTGTGCATTGCTTTGATTGGGACCTTCCAGATAACATACAGCCAACTGAGTTGGATATGACTGAGGCGTTTGGTATTACTGTTCCTAGAGCCAAGCATCTACTTGCCATTCCTCGTTATCGCCTTCACCATTGACAAATTTATATTTTCTCTATTTTTGGTTGCTGATTTCTGCAATTGGAATGCGTAGATTTGTATGCAAAGGAATAATTTAGTTTTGTAGAAGAAAATAGTATTATGTAACTAAAGTTTGCTTGAATTCAGTACTATGTAATAAATAAAATCTAAGTGTCAACATTAGCACCTTGATTTACAAACTTTGCTCGAATGTAGAGTAAGATAAAATATATATATATATATATATATATGTTTATATTATGTGATAAAGTAACTAGTCATCAAGAGAAATAATTAAAGGCTCTTGAAGTTTCTCAAAATAGTGAACTTTATGAATCCGATAGTTATAAAGCTAAATAGGTATGCTAAAAAGAAATTTAATAAGAAACTAGAAAGCTCTCATATGAAAATTACTAATGAAATTATATATATACATATATACACTTTAATTTAACCATTTTAAAATTAATTATATATTATTTAATTATTATTAATGAAGTGAATGAGAGTGGATGATTTGACTAAATAGGAGCAAAATATCATTAACGAGAGTTGAAAAGTCTTGTTTTTTAGATTGCATAGAGAGAGCCGGAAAGTCCTCTTCTGCATTAGAGAGAGTTATGTCATTGGATTACAAATTATTAAAGCATCCTTTTTTTTTTTTTTTTTTGAAGGAATAAGACTTCTCATTCATATTGTAATCACAATGGATGAATAAAGGGGGGAAAACCTCCAAAGTAATGCTCTCCTCAGAGAGTTTTAAACCATCCCTTTTAGACATAAAATATTGTACATCCCCTACAGTTAAGGGATTTCCCTGAGAATCCTCCTCCTCGCCCTTTTTTTGTGCATCTTTTCCTTGCTTAGAAAATTCCTTGAGATCCTCTGCTATGGCCTTTCTCCTATGACTTTCCGATGAAGCTGCATCTGTCTCACCTTGCCTTGCCGGAAAACCATTGGAAGAAGGCCTTTTTGAACTAGCCCGAAGCCATGCACCATACTGAGGGGTGAAACTTTCCTTAGCACTCAGTTCCATCTCCATTTTAGCACATCTTCCAACCAAGTGATTGATCAAACCATAGTGATAACAGAAATTAGGCAACTTCTAATATTTGAAAGAGGTCCAGTACTTCTTATTCCCAAGCCTCAGAAACCTTCCTCTTGCCAAAGGTTTAGACAAGTCCACCATAACTTTGGTGCGTAAAAAACTCCCCCCATCCGTTCCACCACCATTCACATCCACTCTGAGTACCTCTCCCACAGTCTGTCCTATCTTTCTCCCCCCATACCATAGTTCATGCCAGCATATGGTAAGTCGTGACATTGGATCCAAAAAGGTTCAGATGTAAACTGAACATCCCTGGAATTGTAACAACACTTCACAGTCCTTTCAACAAATTAGAAACTTATCAAAGGACCACGGACGACCATGCATAACCCTTCTCTTATCATCACTTTGTGCAAATTCAATTAAGAATTTGTTCCTTCCCATCTCAGTAAATACTGCTTTACCTTCTGTTTGCCAAACTTTGGGTAATGTATTTTTAAAAGCACCTCTGTTGATTTCCTTTTCAGCCATGACACATGCCATTATGCACTTCTTGCTCTTCTCCACAGTCCAGCGTATATCTTCCTCATTGATCTCCACCTCCTGTTGTTCATCTTCAGTTAACTTGAGATTCTCATACATACTGGACAAATCTCCCTTCATACTCCCAAACTCCCCAGACTTAAACCCGAGAGATAGGAACTCTACGTTTAGATGTTGAGTTGAATCGAGATGAACTGAGTTCTTTATGAATAGTAATGAATTGATATGATAGAGTAAGTTTTATAGGGCTCACTTATGACAAATTTAAATGTATTTAGACTTTAGATGTTAAAATAAGTTTAGATATATTTATGAGAATTTGAAAAGGGTTGTGGGTCTCGCGTGTAAAGATATATTGTATTGAAAAAAGTTGTGGATCTCAAATGTAAAGAGGTTTTGAGTTTATATGAGTTTATTGATTTGAGAGTTAGATATTTGAATATTATACTCAGCTTAAAATTAGATTGCATTGAGTTGATCTCAGTATAGTCTAACAACCAAATATGGATAGATGAATGTCCTGCTTTTACTTTTTTACAAGTATGTAAGGATATAAATTGTTCAGGTTTACAGTATGATGAATGAATACACGAGGTTCTTTGGTTTCAAAAAAAAAACAACCAAATAGGGCCTAAGCTTACCAAGGCAACCTAGAGAGAAAAAGCCTCACCTTCATGAGCCCGATTTGGATATACAAAATCATTTCATCTCATCATTACAACTTTATCAAACTTTCACACAAAATATAATAAATAATTTAATTTTTTTAAATCTCAAAATAAAAATTATATTAAAAAATTATATTCTAATAATATTTTATTTAATTTTTAATAAAATATCTCATCTTATCAAAATTGCAAACGCGACCAGTGAAAAAAGGACCGTATTTATTAGGTTGAAACTCCCAAGCCTTGAGGAACTTATTAAAGCCTCTTTTTTATAGGTTGAAACTACTGAAGGTAGATTTTTCTTTACTTTCTTTACGCAAGGAAAAGAGACGATTTTATGGGCTTTAGCAGTAGCAACTCTTTAGTATATATTTGGAATTGTAGTGAGAAATATAATTTATAATTTATAATTTAAGTAATAAATTTTATTATTAAAAATTTATTTTTTATTTGATAATAATATGTTTAAAATACTTACAAACATGTTATGTATGTTTAGAAATAAATTAAGATAAAAATAATGATTATTTGAATTTTTAAAGATTATGACATCCTTAAGAGTTTAAAAGTTGTAATTATTTAAAAGTTGTATGAGTATTTTTATCTATTGACAATATTTTTAAAATTTGAATTACGTTCTGCATTATCCAAAAAAAATATGTTTGAAACGAAATTTTTAACTTATTTGAAATTAAAAAATACTTTAATATATAACATTTAATTTTTCCATTAAAGAGCTTTTAAAACTATTTAAGCATTTTTTAAGACTCATGCCACAACCCCAAACAGACTCTTGGGCTCCAACTCTGGAAATTCAGGAACATTACGTTATTTAAATTTTGTGCGTGTAAACGCCTTCATATTCTCCAAATCAAACCGGCTTTCAAGCAAAAATGAGAATGAAATGGCTTGTTTCCCTTACCAGAGTCTAAAAAGGAGCAAATAACACTAGAAAAATAACCACAAGAGGGTGGGGGAAATAAAAAGGGCAAATATTCCCTTTTCACGTTGCGAGCCATGTTATATGCCTGTCAAAAAAGAACATGCTGAGAACCCAAAAGAATCAAAATCCTTCTCAATTTAGATCAAACCCAAGCACTGACTGTCAAATAATCAACGGATGCAGGTCTCTTTACAAGAAGATTTTCAAAATAACAAAAGAATTTGATCATTTAGCCCAAAATCACAAGGCTTGAAACCAATTAAGGAGAAAAGAATTAAGAGAAACATTGGGGGGGAGGGGGTGTCAAGGAACCAAAAAAACTAATTCCAAGACCCATGTACAAAAATTTTCAAACAGATACAGAAGAGAGATCGTCCAAGACTTGTCTGATGTTAGGCCTCTCATTTACTGGGAGAATACACCTGATCGAGACTCCGAGCAATTCATCCATTGCTTTGGAAGTTTCTTCCCCACCTGTAATGTCTCTGTCGATACAATCCATTCTCCGTCCTTCCTGATCGCATAGTCGAACCCAATCTGTAAGATCAACAGCTCCCGACTGGCCTGATATTATGTCACCAGCACTTCTCCGGGTTAACAGTTCCATTATAATCACTCCAAGTGCATAGACATCTGCCTTGAATGACAGAACTGGTTTAACAGCAGTAGCAAGTTCTGGAGCACAGTATCCAAGTGCTCCAAGATTTAATATTTGCTCCGCAATGCCACCCGACGTCATAAGCCTGTGAAGACCATAATCAGTAAGGCGGGCATTGTAATCAGGACCTTCCAGGAGTATATTTGTTGGTTTCAGATTTCCATGTGGCAGACCTCTATCATGAAGGTATAACAGGCAGTGAGCAACATCCATGGCAATCTTTAGTCTTTGACTGAACGATAATGGGGAGTATCTACGAGGTGTAGTTTCTGCATTGAAAAAAGAGAAATATTCAAAAACTAAGAGAGAGCTCATTGCATGTCAAGTACTGCTGCATACACAAGTGCACAAGCATTTGTAAATCAAGATTGCTTGACTATGGTAGGTCTGAAACCCAATGCGCTCCGTTCTCTAATGCTCCTAAAAAGGGCAGGAGCGAAGGGCACCACAAAAACTAAAGCTTGCAGAAAGCTAGCTCATTTATTTAAAAATAAATAAATAAATATATGGAAGATGTTGCCTATTTGTGTCATGTGGTGTTTATGGCAGGAGCGTAACGAACGGACTTTTGATGACAAAGAAAGATCAATAGAGGAACTAAAGGCTTTCTTGTTTAGAACTCTTTGTACTTGGGCCAATTCCGTTAACTTTAATGGCCAAGATCTCCATGCTTTCCTTATTTCCAATGTTCCTACTTAGCTAGGACATTCTTTGTACTGAACATGGCTTTTGCCTATTCTTTTATTAATATACTTACAATTATAAAAAAAAAAACCAGTTAGCCCTGTTACAACTTACAACAGCAGCTCTGTTAAGCACTAGACTTTACTGGCCAAATCATCAAGCAGTTGACATGTCTGAAGGACCAAGTTCAAAATCACGTATGTGTCTGCATCATTTTATTGTTGCTACTGATCATTTATTCATTATCTGCCTGAACTTACCTGCTGAATTTGCTCAGATATAGGTTTGAATCTAAAGCCATATCAAATACAGGTAAATTGTTCTTGTAACAAAAACATTTCTGATGGCAAATTGATATCTCTAGGTTATAAAAGTTGTCTTGTGGCAAAAGCTCTATGCACAGCCAAGCACTAGAAGTTCATTCCCATAGCAACATTATGCATTGAATCCTATTTCTCCATCTGCAGAAAGATGGATAGCCCAGAGGGAGGTGATATCCAAAACTGTGTGTAATGTTAATTATACTTTTTCATGACTAGCTTTTAGCTTTTTCTAGTTCCTAGCTTGTATTTAGATGTTTTCTCTTGTATACTTCATATGTACTTGGGGGCTAAGCCTATTTACTAGTCAATAAAATTTCTTATTACTAACAAAAAAAAATGTTAATTATACTTTCCAAGTAAAGCGTCCAATAATCTGATGGTAAGCCTCATTCATAGACAGGACAGCAAGCATAATTAAAATAGAATACAGTCCAGGACGCCAATTTCTAGGAGAAATGAAAGATAATTATGAGGGTTGATATTATGATACCTATACTGGACCATGCATGCAAACACCATATTCACATAGCCAATTGTGGAACATTTATCCTCCAAACATAAGATGTGATCAGATAAAAACCATGACTTGTAAAAAAAGAAAAAACCAACCATGACTCAATGTGAGCTTAATGAGGCAATAATGACTATATACACTTAGAATGGGACACAGCACCTCACTTCACTTTAACATCAGAGAAGTGGATCTGAAATCCAGATCGGGTGTAAATACATCTATTGATATGTTGAAATCAGAAGTTCTCATCTAGGTATTTATAATGCGACACAATTTTCCTCCAACCAGGTTGGAGGAAGTTTCCTCCCAACCATATAAAAAATTGCCACACGTCCCCTGAGCATGTGACAAGCACATGCTTTTTTAATGAAGAGATTCATGTCACTTTTTTAACTTGAACTTTTAAAAAAGCATGTGCATATCACATGCTCAAAGGACACGTGCCATTTTTATAAATGGGTTAGAGGAAAGCGTTATCATTTGTCCTATAATATTGTGTTCAATTGCCTTACATTCTATCATCAATAAAATTCTTATTTACCGATCAAAAAAATATATATATTATGTAGAATTGCATGTCTCAGATATTGGCATTTACTGCAACAATAAAAGTTAAAAAGAAATAAGCTACCCACTAAGTGTTTATTACACGAAAATTAACTTGGCGAGTGTTTGCCGATAACACTATCCATCACAGCACACTGGTCAGATAAAATGCCATAAAGCTAAGTGAACTGTTTGAAGGTAGCTCTGCTATCAAGTCCCATGTTTGATGTAGACTTTCACTAACCATCCCAAGACTAACAAAAATAAAATAAACAAAGCATAAAAAAATCACCATGGCAAGAGAAGACTCCATTCTTTAAACATGCTTAATTTACATGGTATTGAAAGAATAAAATATATGATGAGATAATTTCATTAACACGGGAGGAATGAGAAAAATTACAAAGAGAAACACCAGAGATATAGCTATTAGAGACTAAGGTCTCGTTTGTTTTCACAACTTCTCTCAACTCATCTTATCTCATCTAATCTAATTATTACAACTTTTCTAATTCCTACACAAAATAAAATAAACAACTCAAAATTTTCATATTCCAAAACAAGAATAATATTAAAAATATATATTCTAACAATATTTTATTTAACTTTTAACTTTAATTTCAACTCATCTCATCTACAAAAACAAACGAGGCTTAAAAAACAAGGTTTTCAGAGTTCTTACCATAAAGATGTAGGGCCAAGCTATCTCCCCGTACGTAATCTGCTAAAAGAAGCCTCTCTTGTTCTCTTGGCCCCCAATAGTATGCTCGTAATGGAACAATACATGGATGTCTTATAGAGCCAATTCTTTTAACTTCTCTAGAAAATTCCTTTTTATTCTTTACAAGTCCCACCCGTAACCACTTCACAGTCAAAAAATGTCCACTGTCTAGAGTAGCTTTATACAGTGTGCCATGGCTGCTTCTGCCAAGCACTTCTGCCGGAGCACGAGATAACTCCTCAGCAGTAAATGCCAGCGAAGCATCCAGGAAGAACAGTTCTCCAGCCAACCTATCTGGCGAGTACACATCCAACATGACAGGTTGTTCAGACACCTCTATAAAACGGGGTGAGGAAGCTAATGGGGAGTCTGGGGAGGACTTCCTTCCAGATGTTGCAGGATGATTATCCAGCACACTAGGATTCATGGAAGCTGAACTAGTTGCTACTCCTTCAGGCAAAACATGCTCACCAGTTTCAGTTAGTAACTCTGCCTGCCCAGGTAATGCCCTTGAATTTGTAGTCAGCAAGTGATCATTTGAAAAACTCAAGGAAGTGGGTGGGGGCTCAACATTCCTGTGAAACTTGAAGAGGGAAGGCCGGGCAAATCTTCCTAACTTAACATTTCCCCCTGTATCTTGATCACTAAATCCACTTCTTCCACGGAATTCTTTAAGATGTGCTCGGTGATAAGCCACTAAGACAAAAACAATCATCATAGCAGCACCAACCGAGGCAAGAATGATTGCCAATCTAACAGTCCCCTTAGAAGTATGCTGTTTCCCTGGAGAATGAATACTATCTGGAACAGAAGTTCTTGGAAAACCATTTACTCCGTTGAGCAACTCATTTCCAGGATGAAATGAAGATGGAGGAAACCTTCTCAAATTTTCTGGAACATCACCGGATAATTCATTGTAGGACACATTAAATACATTTAAGCTGGACGGAAGATTTTTGGGAATAGTTTCCTTGAATTTGTTTTTAGATAGATCAAGGTACTCCAGGCTAGCAAGTTTGCTCAATTCATTTGGTAGCTGTCCTGAAAAGACATTCCTTGCTAGATTCAATAGTTTGAGACTTGCCATGTCACCTATGTCAGTAGGCAAGGAACCTGTTAAGGAATTATCGGAGAGGTCAAGATATTCCATCTGCATATATGGAGTTCGAGTTAATAACTCACTTGCATGTGAGCTTTGAAGAGGAATATTCCCGGAAAAATTATTTCCTGAAAGATTTAGGCTTGTCAATGTTACTGCAGTGAAGAAACTGCCAGGAATCGGCCCACTAAGTCTATTTAAACTGAGGTCAACTGAGGACAAGCTACGATAGGTTCCCAGTATTGGAGGCAAGGTACCTACTAGGGAATTATTTCTCAGAGTAAGAGTTGTTATGCTATCAAACTGAGAAGTCAAGTTTGGAATGCTTCCTGACAGTTCGTTGGAACTCAAATCAAGAACCTGCAGCACGGTCACCCAATTTTGCATGATAGTGATGTTACCAGAGATTGAATTTCTGCTTAAGTCCATTATTTTACAACTTCTCACAAAATTGGGCAAAGAGCCGGATAAACCATTTGACGAAAGATTCAAAGAATGCAAAGTTGTGGAATTAATCCCAAGAACTGGACCTGTACACACAAAATGCAAAATGGAGAGTACTGATTGTCAAAACATGCATTCAAGATATAATACTCACAAGAAAATAAAAACGATGACACCCAATCTCGAACTGAGAATATAAGTCACATATACATTCTTAAAAGAGTTACCAGCATGAAAAGTCCAGCTAAAATTGGTGTGTTGTTTCTCAAGAGCAGTTAAGAAATCTTAGCATTTAATCTGCACGTTTCATGTTGAACTTTCGAATTACTGTTACTAAACGTAAGCTTGAAAAGCTAGTCTGATGGAGCTAATCTGCTTAGCCAAGATTTTATTGAAACTCAGAAGGGGCAGCCAAGAACAGAGGAAGTATACAAGAGATAAATCCAATTTGAAAAAGAAAAATAAAGATCAAGAAATCATTGAAAATAGAGATACATCCATAAGCAACCATTCATTTGTAAAGGATTTGAAACAAAAAGGCCACTAACTACACTATAGTCCTCTTATAGTCTTTAAACTTAATTTCTTTCTCAACAAATGTGACGCATTAAGCTCTCAAAAATCATCTTCCACAGTAATACTTTTGATGACTACCAAACCGTCCTCCCCAACAAGCAACCGGACCAACCACTTGTCTAGGGATGATCATGCCATCCCAAAGAAACCGAAAATACAATAGGGCACTAGCAGTCTCATAGTGAATGAAAGATTATTGGCATTTTCCTCACTTCTATTCATCTCTTGCACATGCAACACCAATCAACAAACATATGTCACTTGAGTTATTTTTCCTTTCCCCTCACTTCTCTTCATCTCTTACTAGAAGCACAGAGGATACACTTAACTAGCCAGAAGTAGGAGAACGTGAGCAAAATTCATATGCTGGAGAAATGAGGGATGTTGTGATCAGTCATCCAAGTAAAGAGATTGTTGAATATTGTGGCTGTTAATCCATTAATGTCCACTCCTGGTCCTCAACAGTTCAGGCATTTCATTCAAGCCAAATGCACCACATTAAGCACTACAGGACCATCCTCTACACATTGGAATTTTTGTGACTATCACAAGGATTCCACCAACATGTCAACAACTTCACCACCATCTCAGGCATAACTTATTCTTTTTTAGCCAACTCACAATGTAGCAGAAGATTATCCATATTTTTCTCATTTTACTTGAACAAAAACACGACCAATACTGAAATATTCCTATTCCTCAAATTCTCCGACGTTGAAACCTTTCCTATCCTATCAGCTTAACCTTTTACTTATACAAAAAAATATTTCCTAAGCTTTTCGATAAAGTTTCTTACTTACATACTTACAAAACAAAATATTTACTGAGGCAATCATCCGATCAAAGAAGTTTCTCCAAATACATTTCCAGGGAAATGATGAGCCAACTGGAGGGATGAGCGCTTTGAAAATGATTTAACCTTATATATTCATTGCTTGGACAAGATCCAATACATTTTATCATCGCCACAACTTCTCCATCTAAAAGAATACAAGCGGTTGAAGGAAGAAGAAAACTCCGTCTCCATTCACAGGCTTATTTAATAACATTCCATTAAGGCATATTATCTAACAACTGCAAGTGTTCTGCAACCAAAATCTCCTTGCAACGAGATAACCAAAACAACTCAGGTAAATTGTCTTTAAGGGCTGGTCCCCACACCAAAAATCATACCAAGAAAGGGATTTTAGACCCATTACCCACCTCCTGATGTTTTTCCACACCTTGACCCCAAACATTTCACTGACCTAATTTGAAGACCTACCCCACATGCTACCATATTTGGCTTCCACCACCAACCAGTACAAAGCTTCCCTCTCCATAGCATAGCACCCTAACCATTTCCCCAATAGAGCTATTCTGAAAATGTCTTCCTCAAGTTATTTAAATTGTGTACCTTCTGGTTTAGAACATAGCTAGCAATGATTAATTATCAAATGTGCTAAAATAGTTATTATCAATAAATCTACTTTTGCATTGTTAGGTTGCTAGCCTTCTAAGGACCATGGTTCTTTGGCCTCTCTGAGATGATTGGGTTATGTCTTCTTGTGCAGTGGATCTCTTAACATGTTGGAAAGTCCAGTTTGGTAGCCATCAATGTTCACTATTGTGAAGAATGACCCCCATTGTTGGAGAGAATATTGTAATTTTGAGGATTGAGAGAAATCGGTGCTGGAGCTCAAGTCCTTTCTGAATAACCTCTTTTTTTTTTTAGTTAAGCAAGAAATTTTATTGATAGCAATAGGCTTTCTTAACACCCTCTTTCATTGGACTGTGGCCAAAATAGTTCTAATTTACTTTTTTTTATAAAAGATAAAAATATAGAGTTCTACTTTTCATATCTTTGCTTTTCAATAATTTTTTTAGCTCTATCCTTTTGCTAGTTAGATGGATCTCTTTTATACTTCTTGTGTACAAGGGTAACACCCTCTTTCACTTAATAAAATTTCCCCAACAATCTTGAACATGTAACTTGCTTCATTACTTGATTACAGACTCAGAATGGATGAAATTCAATAGCAGGAAACTCATGGAAGAAATCCTGATGAAGAAGCAAGCAAAACAGAACCCTTTTCTTAAACTCATATACTTCATGTTTACTTTTATCTTGTTATATGCTTGTAAACTCAAAAATGTTTTTCATGATGGCATTGGACAGATTTGGAAAGCATCCCAAGTATATACACTTAGGTGTGGGCTGTGTTCAGGTAAATCAAAGATTTTAGGGGTATGTTAGATTAAGACGGATTTTGAAAATGTTTTGAGAATTTTTGAGAATTTTTTTAAATGTAGTGGTTATTGGGTGTTGTGAAAGTAGATAGAAAATTTTGAATAAGAACTTTTTTTTAAAATATGTTGTATTGGAGTGTGTGAAAGTGGATAGCTAGAGTTGAAAAGTTGTTGGAATAAAATTTTTTGGGGTAGTTTTGTTTTTGTTTTTGTAAAAGTTGTTTTGTTTTTTGTATTTTTCACTCACTTCTATATCATCAATAAAATTCTTGTTTACAGATAAAGAAAAGTATTCACTTTTCACTGAAATATTGGCAAATGATTGGGTGAAAAGTTGAAATAGAAAATTTGTTTTGAGATTGAAAGATGTATGGATTGAACTTGAAATTTTTTTCAAAGCTGACTTAACCCAACAAGCCCTAGGGTATCTGACTGTGCAAGAAGGGTTTAGGACTTACCCAAAAAGCAGAAGGCTACAAGTTGCGGAGGATCTTGATGTAGTTGATACTCAAACCACATGCAACTCACTTCTCTACTATAAGTGGGTAAGTGATGGTTACCATCATGTACTTTGATATTTACACCTTCACAGCTCACAAGCCATATATATCTCCTGATGCAAGCTTTACTTTAGCTTTGATGCACATCTAAAAGGTGGCCACTGTTTGATAATTTTGATTTATTTGTTGCTATTACTGCCACTACTTTAACAATTCAAATGGTTGAAAAATCAATCATTGATTTTTAAAGGTGTTTGAAGACCGGCAGAGATCCTTGGATGAGCTGAAAAGATTCTTCTACAACGCTCTTTTTTCTTGGGCTTCCGTCATTGATTGTAATGGGGATGCTTTTCACAATTTGCTTGTATCCATTTCTAGTTCCTAGATGATGCCAGGTGTAATCTGTTATCCGTGTATGCTTCCTGTGTACTTGGACTGTGCCTCTTTTCAATCAATAAAATTTTATTCTCGCTTATGAAGAAAAGACAGTTTCTAACTACACTCTAAGGCTTCATTTTAAACCAAGAGCAACCTTAAGCTGTGCAAATAGGAATTTGAGCCTCAGGAATGACATGCAATTTTTCTTGCATCATAACTTAAATCCTCCATTTGAACATACATTCGTGCATGCGCTTTCTGTTTATCTCAAGTCAGATGGTAAAAAAGTCGGGAATGCCAGGATAGTTCTAGGCTTGAATCTTTGCCAGTGAAATAAAAGGTTTCCACCTATGACCATCTAAACCAATATGAACATTTGCAAACTGAAATTTATGAGCAGAAAGCAAAAGTATTCACTGGATATAAATTTAATAACAATAAATTGGTATAAAATAGTTTTTTAAAGTAGCTTTATTAGTGCAAATTTTCACCAGAATTTTTTTTGAGCGAACAGAAGTTAATTCACTTAATTTTATTCCATATTCATTTTCTAGTCTGCAATTTTGCTTGAACAGTTTTTATACTCACAGGTTGTGCACTCTCAGACAAGAGGTCCTGCACCTTTCAGCTTTCAACTATAAATCACGATCGACCATGGAAGCAACTTTATATCGATAAACATTTTATTAACAGCTCAAGACAGAAAACAAAGCAATCGATAACTGTAAAATCTAAGGCATTCAGGCTTGGCTTGGGCAAGGGTTGAGATTGAGGTAGACAGAGATCTTAGGACTGAATCATACCCAGTACCCAAAAAATTGATCAAATGAGATAAACTTCAGATCTACAAAACCTTAAATATCAAAAAAGTTCAAATACCCGTAGCACACTTTAACAAAATACCTATAAGAGAATGTGTAAAAGAGCATGTATATGTATAGGCTTCGCAGATTAGATGTCTCACAGCATATAACTCGTGGACTTAATATTCCAATTTCCAACATGGTATAGTAACGCAATCAAGCAAACAAACACATACTTTCCAAAGCCTTTTATCAAGCAAGTGATAATTAAATGTAAGCAGAGGTGAAATTCTTTACCTGTAAACCCATTGCCACTAAGGTCTAATTCCTCCAGTGGCACAGAACTATCTAACAATTGCTCCGGTATCGACCCAAACAACTGATTACCCCCCAACCTCAAAACCCTCAAACTCGGCAACGACCCTAATGAAGGTAGCTCTCCACTAATCCGATTATATCCCAAATCTAAAACCTCCAAGTTCCGGAACAATCCGATGACTTCACTCTTGAATAACTCACCATTCAATTCGTTATGGCTCAGATTCAAAGAACGAACTGTATTAGCTAAGCCGGAAATATTCTCCGAACCCATTGATAGCCCACCGTAAAACCTGTTGTAACTGAAATCCACAGACTCTACATTTCTCAACTCCGATAATACATCACCAATGTTACCCCGCAGCTGATTCCTATGCAAATCCAACGCTTTCAGTTGCTGTAAATTCCGAATTCCGCTCGGAAACCTGCCGATGAAATTGTTAGAAGATAAATTCAGATAATTAAGCCCCCACAAGTCGTTCATCCGGGCCGGAATCGGGCCGTAGAAGTTGTTATCGGACAGATCCAAATGCTGCAACGTAGTGATAGTTCCCAGCACCGGGGCGACCCTGCCCGTGAAGTGGTTGCCTGACACGCTGAGATTCTTCAACATCTTGAGGCCGGCAAGAGTGTGGAACTTCAAATCGCCGCCGAGGCCCAAGCTCTTGAGGACGATGCCGGTGACGTTGCCGGAGCCTTCTTCGCAGACTATCCCGCGCCAGTTGGGGCAGGCATTGGTGTCCAACAAGAGCGTGGACGTGTTCCAGGACAAGACTAGTCCGAGCGGGTCGTGGCTTATGCCCTTCTTGAATTCGAGTAGGCATCGGAGCTCCGAGTCTGATGCGGAGGAGACCAGCAGGACTACAGAGAGAATGTAGAGAGAGAAAGCGGTAACAGGGAGTGAGAGACGATTCATTTGACCACAATGTGGAAACCTCCCCTACAGATTCATTGAAAGAGAGATAGAGAGAGAGTCCTCGAAACCCTAGAATATCAAAGATAGATTGGTTTTCTGTGTAAAAGAGAGAATGGTAGAGCTAGGGTTTGATATATATAATTATATATAGATAGATGACAATGTAAGGGAAAAAAGAATCCGTTAACAATGGCGGTTCAGTGAGGTGGAGGAAGATGGTTGGTGGAGGTGAGTAACTACAGTCTGTAAAGGACAAAGCTTCTCTATAACTCTCTCTCTCTCTCTCCCTCTCTCTCTCTCCCCCTCTTTTGACGCCGTTTGAAGGTTCCGGCGTCTTTGTTCTTTTGTATCGATAATTATTAATAATTAATAATATGGAAAGAGGTCAAACTTGCACGTGGCTGTGATATGTTCTGATCTGACTTCTTGTTAAGAAAAAAAACTGCATTATTGCATTTGCCTCGCATAACTTCGCATTCTACCATTTTTTATTCTAAGAAAAATAAATATTATTTATTATCTCTTTAATAATAGTAGTTAATAAATTATTCTAAATTTCTTATAATTCTTTATTTAAATGAAATATATTATTATAAAGCTATTTATAAAAAAAATTATTATTCTATAAAAATATCTTCCACTTATAACGTAATAGTAAAGATAATCGTTAAAAATAAATATAACTCTTTATTTTTCTTTGAAAATATATTTTCAATAATACCTTGCATATACTTTTTTAAAAGTCATCAAATTAAAAATTTATTTCAAATTATTATATACAAATAAGTTATTCTATTCTCAAGCCGGTGTTATCCACTTCACTTAAATGATAAGATTTAATTTATAAGATTTAAATTTTAAAATTTATCTTTTAAATTAAATTATATCACAAAAATATTTTATTAAGTATGTTCTATACATTGACTTGATAACGGAGTTTTTCTATACAAAATACAAGAAGTTACTATAAGAAAAATAAAAGATGTTGTTTGTCGTCTATTTTTTTCATTTTAAATCACATATGTTGATTAAATATTATTTATTTATAAAAACACTTAAAATGCAACAAATTAGCTAGTACGACGCAAGGTGACAAAAGTTAAAATAAAAAATAGATATGCCATCTTGATCATCTTAAAAGGTTATTTGCTTATTGAAAAAATATAGAAAGGTTTTTTTTTATATATATAAAAAAATTTGGCAAAACGGTTTTTTTTTTAATATTGTGGTTGCGTTTGAGTGATAAGATATTTTTAAAGTAAGAAAAGTCTTCTTACAAGCGATTTGGTGCACAAATCGTACACCAATATTAAACATAGAGTATTCGTTTAATGAAATAATGTGAATTGAAGATGAAAATAATTTTCGTAAGACAGATAATCTTATTCTTCTCTCAAATTTTATTTTTTTTTGTAATAAAAAAAGTTATGTAGTGTGTCAAATCATTTGTACCTAACAAGTTTCTTTGAGGTATTCAAAAAGTAATAAAAAATAATAATAAAATATTAAATAATAATAAATAATATAAATAAATAATAATAATAATAAAATAATAAATAATAATAAAAAATAACTCAGCACACAAATAAAACCCAAAACAATTTGTTGCATACGGACTTTAAAATATCTTACCATATCAGGAATCTAAAAAAATCACAACTAATGGATCATATCTCAATTTTAAAGATTTTTTATTTCGACTGAAATTATTATTAAAAATAAAAATTCTGTCGGATTAGAGTCGTTTTCGTAGCTTGGTATTTGGTAAGAAACGCAACGGAAGTAGGGAAGTGAAGAAGTGGAACACAGCTCAGCGACATGCATATTAACGCCGTTAACTGCTCGGTGGCGTCAAGGTCTTCTGTCTAAGGAATTTGATTCGGCATTGCATGTGATGGATATGCATCACTCCTAATAAATACAATTTTATTTTTTTACTCAGCAAAAAAAATATTTAGAGAGAGTCTACTATGCCGCTCCAAACATATCGGTTTGATCGCTAGGTTTTTTTTTTTTTTTTTATCAAATGATGAAAAAAGTAATTTTAAAAATATTAATATATTTTTTTTATTTTTTAAAAATATTCAAATACATTAAAAAAATGTTAATAGAAAAAAAAATTATTTCTGCATTTAGCAGTAACACCGAGCTGTCCTACTCAAATAACAGAGTAGCACTGCTCAAGTATATATATACAATTTCAAAAATTATTTTTAAAAATTCTATTAATTATTTATTTTACCATCATTTTTGGACATTTCATGATGTGATTGATTCATAAATTAGACATAATAAATAATATTTAATATTTTAATAGAAGTATGATAATAAAAATAATAATGAATAGCATTACTTTTTATTTTTTTTAAGTAGACATATTTTGATTGGTCCAATTTATTGTTATTTCGACACTTCCTTTTGACTCTCTCCATGAGACGTTTAAACACCAACAAATCAATTGTCTTTGTTACGTAATACACACACAAATCTCAAGTTGGCAAGTTATTCCTCGCCTAAATTGAATTCGTAATTATTTTTTAAAAAAATTATTTTAAGTATTTTAAATATTTAAACTCAATCCTCTCGGATACTCTAAATTCTAATTGCGTAAATGATTGTTGAAATTATTATAGTGTTTTTAAATAGTGTCTTTAAAGATGATCATCTAAATAAGGTCATAAATCTTATCTTTTTCGAGTAATGTTATATGTTTTTTAATTTATATCACTTATTTTATCTCTTTAATATACCACAATATGATTCCACGTGACTTGGTAAAAATAAAATAGCGCTCGAAAATACAAAAGGAGTAAGGCAATTTCTAGATTTCCTCTACATTTTTATGTTTATATTTTTAATTTATTTTAATAAGTCATGTTCAAGACGCCGAAATGAATAATATAAATTAGAGGGTATAGTAGCATTTTTCATCTTTTTCAATTTCTAATTTGACAAAAGAGAGAGCAATGGGGAATATTGAATCCACCAATAAATTACATCATTTGGATAGTGAAAGTGTTTTATATCATCTTATCTCATCATTACAATTTTTTTAAATTCACACATAAAATATAATAAATAATTTAACTTTTTCAAGTCTCAAAATAATAATAATATTTTATTCAACTTTTAATTTTTATCTAAGACAATTTCATTTCATCTCATTATTCAAACCGCACTATAAATCTTTGACTTACTTATACGCAAACAAATCTTGAACCATAAGTAATTGAAGCATTCAAACACCATCCACCAATTAAATTTAAGACAAGGAAAAATCTCGAACATATAAGCTATTCCTCGTTTACATTGAATTAGTTTAAAGATAATTTTTTTTAAATCTCAATCATTATTTTAAAATTTTAATTTTATGTGCTAAATATGATAAATACTAGAAGAAAATAATAAATATCTGAATTTAAAAAAAATGAAAAAAGAAAAAGATGGTTGGTATTCAAAGAAGAAAATCTCATGGAATAGAAGTTTAATAGAAAATATTGTTTTTATTGTTCATTGGCTATCTCATTGCCATATTTAATTTTATTTTTTTTTTTATTTTTTTTCAAAGAAGAAGATAATAATGAAGTGAAGTGGGTGGTAGGGTAAGAATTGAAAGGTTAGGGACAAAAATTGGGAAGGACCCCAATCCAAATAAGCAGTCGTCAGCCTCAGGTCCCCACGGCTGGATTTGGGTTTTCTCGTACAATTTGTCCCAAAGAAGTAGTCTTCTGTTTGAACGGCTAAGATTCACCAACAAAGTATGACTCATCACATGGCATATCGAGGTCAAGTCGTGGTAACCACCAATAATCCCTGTACTTGTTGGGAATGTCCTTTGTCACTACAAGAAAAATGGTCTTTTGTGGTCATTTAATTGCGGCGAAAATGTTATTTGTGACCAAAACAGACTCATTTTAGCTGTAAATAATCATTTTCCTGGAATTAAATGGCCACAAATAAGCAGTTTTCTTGTAGTGTGTCTTTGTGTGTGTGTGGTTTTTTTTTTTTTTTTTTAAAGATTTATATAGGATAATATAAGAATTTTTATAATTTTCAAAAATTTTAAACTTTTCGTAATTTCATTCTTAAATATCATTTAAATATAAAACATTTTTCAGTTTTAAATTTATACAATTTTTACAAACTTTAAAACAAAAATAATATTAAAAAATTACATTCAAATAATTTTTTAACTTTATAATATTTTTATTCAAAATTTTTTTCCTTTTCTCAAAATTCAACAAAACATCTTCATTCAAATTATTTCATTATTATTTACAAAATTCTGAAATATTCCAAGTGTCCAAGCATGCCCTTAGACTAGCTCTGTGTGCTATTTTTAAAAAAAAAAAGAATATGAAAAATTTGGAATCTACATAAAAACAAATTTTTACATTGTAGATCTCGCTTTTTTCAAAGAAAGTGTGCAAAACTTTCACACCCTAAGACTGTATCTACTATTACTCTCTTTTTCTTATAAAAATAAAATATCTTTTTTTCTTTTATGGGATATATTCTTAGGAAATTCAATAAAAATGGTGGAGATGAAATCGGTTACAAACAAGAAGTAAAAATAGAATAACTAATCCAATTTTTCATAATCTAGGATTCTTTGATGTCAGCCTGAGATCCAATGCAAAAAGGTCCTTGTGTGGACTAAAGTGATGTGCATAGAGACAATGTTGCGGTGGAGGTAAGCATGAATGATTCAATGGTGTATATTAGCATTTTTGCTGTTGCTAAGATCATTTGTGAATGTAGAATGATTGTCGACTATACTTTGACTTATGTGATCATCACAAACTCAACGGGTGATTTGATGCACGAGAATTCAAGTTTATAAAATTATTAAGTTCTATGTTGATAGTGCTCGACCACTTTTAAAAAAGCAGATCGATACAAGTTTTTTACGCGATTCTAATATTCATAGCAAAAATTATGATCAAAATATTATTATATATATACACAAAATATTAAAGAATCATTTTCATGATGGCAGGTAGAAGACAATGCTGGAGGGCTTTTTATCAGGACTGCCTTTTGGTTTCCACATAAACCAGGACCATTTGCCTATGCCTTTATTTAGACAATCTACGTATGGGACCTATGCACATTGGCTTTAGAAAAAAGGAAGAAGGCTTTCCAATATATTTTGTTATTGCCCACTAATAAAAGCTCAAGCTTTTGGACAAGCTTGTTTATAAGCCTAATCGGAGTCTGATCTCTGTATAGTTTCGTTTCTGAATGTCGAAGCAATTGTGCCCAATGATTCTTCTTTATACTTCCACGTGTAAATAAAATTTTTGGTTTTGGGTTTGTAGAGCATTATTTGTTCTTGTAGCCGTCCGATTTATTGATCTGACTCGACAATAATTCATTATAATTTTCTTGTAGAGTTTCGATGAGGTTTGGATCATGGAACGCAGGCTTGGGCCCCATGAAACGTTTTAGACCTGTTTTGTAATTTGAGAAACAATAGATAGAAAGTTTGTTTAACCTTCGTGTGACAGGTTGTTCAAGCAAATCTCAAGCAAAGAGTTTGCTCGACACTCACTTGATGTGTTGCTTGAATGAACATCAAACAAAAAGTTTGCTAGATGCTTACTCGACACCTCGCTCGAGCGAATAACGCGATAATTGTGAAATTAGAATTTCTGCAGCACAACTCTATAAATATGTTTATTATGAACAATATAATCGTTCCAAGCATTGTTATTTTAGCTCATAGTGTACTTTGACATTCTTCAAGAGAATAAAATCATTTACAGCTTTCTGAACATAGACACATTGTCAAATCACGTAAATTTTTATATTGTGTGATTGATTTTTTATTCTATTTTTCACAACACCAGGAAGCAATAGTCATAAACTCTCGTGATGCATGAGATGGGATAAAAGCTAAATTGCTAGTACTATTTTGTCAAGTAAAGGTGGAATCTAAAGGGTTTTTCTCTGTAATTTGAAAAGGTGAGGAAATGTTTGTTTGAATAAGAGTAGAGGAAATGTTGAGAAACTTGAAGAGTTTATATCACAGAATAGGAAATGTTTTCTCCAGCAAGAAGCGGTGAAAAGTTGAGATACCAAAATGGTTCTGATGTAAAATAATGAAAAAATAATAAAGAAAAATAATATTTACAGTTATAGAATGCATAAACGTCTCATATATTTTTTTTTTCTTTGACTAAATATAGAATGTGAAAATAAATAGTAACTTATATATATTATTTCTCTGACTAAATCTTAATTTAATCTATGCAATGAGGACCTTGACCAACCTTCTCTGTTGCCCGGTGGTTTGTTCAATCTCTAGCTGTCACCAAGATCAAGGGTCCAAACTATGGTAGGCGAAGACTTCATAAGCTTTTATATATGTATTGATCCAGAGAGAGAGAATGATAGGGAGAGGCAGCTCTCATATTTCCTTTTTTTATACCTTACTAAAACAGAGTGCTGAATTCGACTTGATCGGATCCTTTCCGGTAATTGAAGGTGTAAGTACGTGAATTTTATGAAAAATTCTATTTATTATTCCCGCACCTCAAATCACACATGATTTTTTATTTTTTATTTTTTATTTTTTTTTCTTTACTAAATATATAGTATATGAATAATGAATAGAAGAACTCAATTAATTTAGAAATAATAAAAAAATAAAAAATAAATATAGTGTGGTGTGTAAAATGATGAATAACAAAACTCGAGTTTTATACATAATAAAGCTCATTTGTGTAATTTATAAAGTAAAGTAGTTTTGTTTTGAAATTTGAAAAATTTGTAATGATTAGTTAATAATTAAATGAAAAAAATAAAAAATAAAAAATATTTTATATTTGAGTAATATTTGAGAAGTAAATATTTTAGAATAATTGAGAATGTTGCAACTTTAATACCTCTCGGGATGATAGCAGTAGTAAAATATTAGAAATAAATCTACTTCTCATTTTCACAGACTATATAATTTTTTTTTTCATAATAAGTATATGATATATAGATGATTAGTAAAACATCTCAATTAATTTAATAATAATAAAATAAATTTTAAAAAATAAAATATGTAAAATATGCTATGGGAAATGATGAATAACATCTCTTAAATATTAGAGAGAGAAGAGAGAGAGAGAGTGAATGACATGACAAGTAGGAACTTCCTTGCCTCTCTCCCTCATTTTCACGTATATTTTAGTGACAAGATACCAATATAGGCCGACCCATGCTCTTGTCACTTGAGGATTGAGCTTACTGCTACGAATGAGGAGACAGACCAAAAGAAAACACTTCAGAGTCCATATATAAAGATTTGATGGGATTAGTTTAATTACAGAATATTGCACCAAGTAGCTTCCAAGATCATGTCGGTTCCGTCTTCTTCTTAAGAGCCTCGTACATAGTAGAATTAGTGTAAGCCTGTTTTCACACCATTCACTACGGGGTTCAAAGAAAGTACCATGAGATTTTCCAAACGCTCTCTCTTTCTCTTTTTGGTTCTCTTTTACTGTTTGATATTTGTTGCTCAAGGGGAATCAAAGACCAACAGATTCGCGGTGGGCTCCACAGGAACTTCTGCAAATGTAGTGAGCTCTCTCTCTCTCTCTCTCTCTCTCTCTCGCAAGTGACGTTGCAGTTGTTAACAACATTTTGATATATAATGGATCATATGATGTAGGGAAGAGTTGGGAATGAGGTGCCAGAAGAGAGTGTTTTTGAGAATGAGGATTATATCTACAACAACTCTCTTCCTTAGATAAATCATAAAACACCTCATTTTTAATGTAAATTGCTTTGAATGGATCATTCTGTAACGTGTACTCCATTCTTGTCTGTCTTTGTTTTTATTTAGATCGAGTAGTGCCGTCAATTGATTAAGACAATTAATCATATTCAAACTTGGTGTGACCTTATGTCTACAGTGTAGTCCACTGAAGCTGTTTCTCTATACCCACCAAATCATGACATCTCAGTATCCTTCTCTAATCACTCATCAAATGGGGTGATCTTGCGTAGAAAGTGATAATATAACTTTCTAGTTTCTAACTGTGTCAAGAAAATGAACTCAAAGTAACTAATGCCACGGGATAATCTTGCAATCCCTATTTTCAGTTTTCAAGGACTTCAGATTTTAGAATAAGAGAGTAAATACTCTTTGCTGTAAAATGCACCGCTGCAGAGATCTAGATTTTAGACGTGTGCAAGCTAGGAGGCATATTCACCATAACCATCATAATGTAATTGAATTATTTTAATAATTTTTACATTTTTCTTTTAAACCCAATCACATGGTTAGATACTGGAGAATGAAAACAAACAATCATATCCTATTATGATGGAAGCATGATTTGCTGAACATTACAATTACAACTTTTCTGATGAATTGAACTTCTATTAATATTCAAGAGCTGCAGTCCAATCAAAGGTACAAAAAATCCTTCAAAAACTAATCAACTACTGAAAACTTTTAATGATCACAAGCCATTCTCATGTGAATAACAATGCATGAAAAAGAAAAATGTCTGCACTGATGATGGGGTTTCTTCATTTTTTTGGATTGGTTCTAATATGAGTCAATGAGTGGGTGCTGTGGACGTACATGATATGCTTGTAGTTGCAGTAATAGTTTCTATTGGCATTGAAAGCGTCATCCTAAGTGGCTGATTTATTGAACCTCTCCAAAGGAAAGGCTAGCTCTAGAAACAACTCATACATTTCTATGCCTTCCCAGACATGATCTATCTGTAGCTGCTTCCATGAAGCATGATTTATTTCTCTATCCAAATAAACTGACACAAGCAACATCCTACACACCACAGAAACATGTGAAGTCGTAGTACTATTGAATTACAGAAATTAATGGAGATTTTCCCAACATGTAGATTTGGCTCATCTTGAAGTTAACTCTAGCTAGCTGTTTGCTTTGACCACAAAATGTATTCTTTAAACACATTCTGCAGAAACAAGAGAAACCTAAGGCTTATCTTAATTAATGCTCTTCCAACATACTTCTTGGTCGGTGTGAGTTAGGAGATTAACAATACAATAGTTGTCCTCTCATTTGGGTCCAGCTGACCTGGCTCCAAGCACTATGACAATGTTATGTCCTTGAAGATTCCCTGCCTCTCTCTCTCTCACACACGCAGAGAGAGAGAGAGTTCTTAATAGGAAGAGCATGGGAACATGACCATCTGGGAATCTTTTGGATTTATGTACTTCTTTAATGGCAGAAAGGACCCATTAAAACACTTGGGCCATTCATTCTTACAACTTGGGAATAATACTAACGTTTAAATTTTCATCGAGTGAATTTCAGGGTGATTTGAACATGTCATTGTTGAGGAATAATTCCACATTAACTGTGGACAAGGTCTTGGGCATGTTTATAAGCAATGAGCAATCCTCTCTTATACAACCGGTTTTATGAGATGAGTTAGGCCCATGAATTTCATCATGGTATCAGAGCCAGGTTCAGGATGAATGTGGGCCTACACTACTTACCCCGTGACAAGGACCAGAAAAAATACTGGCCTGCACGTGAGGGAGGGTGTTGAGGAATAATCCCACATTAACTGTGGACAAGGTCTTGGGCATGTTTATAAGCAATGAGCAATCCTCTCTTATACAACCGGTTTTATGAGATGAGTTAGGCCCATGAATTTCATCAATCATTGCCCCAAGACCACTTTCATTTTTTTTTTCAAAACGAAAAGAAAAATATAATAGCAAATGCATGTGCCCTAAAACGGCTCAATACAGTCATTTTTTAAGACAAATGACCTAAAGGTCAGATGGTAGATTTGGGTGTTGTGAGACTATCGGTTTGAGATACACGTTATTGGTAGCTACGCACTCTGTCCAAAGGTAGGAGGTCAAATGCCAGTTCTTATACTGAGCAGGTTTAAAGCCAGTTCAGTGACTTCTATATATTGGCACAGCTCACATATCTGCAGCCATGTAACAGTACGTTGGTTTTTTTATTATTTGGATGAATTGAAAGGTAAAGAAAATGGAAGAGTTTAGAGAAAAATAAAAAATAAAAGTTAAGGTTTCGTTGGTTACTGAATTTAGTTGAGTTCAGTCTAATTTTAAGTTGAGTTTAACATTTAAACACTCAACTTTTAAATTACTAAACTCATCCCAACTCAAAAACTTCTTACACATAGAATTTACAATTTTTTTCAATTTAAAACATCTTTATACATAAGACTTACAATATTTTTTAATTTTTTATAAAAATTATGAAAATTCATTTTAACATTCAAACACACTTTAAATTTAATTTAAATAAATCTTACATAATTTTTTTATTATTTAATTTATTATTATTTATAAAAAATCAATTCAATTAAATAGTTCAACCTTCGAATGCTACCTAAAAGTTGAAGAGTTTTGCTACACAACCTCCATCACACTCTACATTCCACATTTTTTTAAATTTTTTAAATTTTTTTTTGAGTTTATTCTTTTTAAATTATTTTAAATTTTTTATTCATTATTTATATAATAAATATTTAATAAAAGTAAAAAATAATAAAAATTAAAAATAATGTGAAGTGTGAAGGTTGTATAAATAGTAAAAAATTTGAGTAGAATTTTTGAAAGTCGAATAAGAACTCTTGAAAATCGAAATCCGAGCTTTAACAGATTTTAAACAAGTTAATGCTAAAAGACAAAGGACTGACTGGTCTCAAAAAACAATCTGACAACTGCCACCTATGACAAGAAAGGAAATTGCCTAGTTTGACATTGAAAACGTCAGTAGAAACAAGAACCGTAAGTCCGTAACAACATCTTGTTCTTGCTCTTCTAAGATACCCCGCATCTTCACCAAATCAGCCTTCGATTGTGCTTTGTTTGGATAAATAGAAACGGAAAGAAAATGTAAGAATTTAGGGAGAAAAGAATGATAAACTTGGAAGATGATCAACCTCCATGAAAGAGAGTGAAGAACTGAGTTTTTCATTAGGATCCAACCTCTGTCCTTTTCATTAAGCGTTGTGAATTAATTTTTAAATGAGAAGCTACTTTTTACATAAATGAGCTTAGCTACTTAACCTACTTCTAATAAATCGGCTAAATAAGTGGCCTTAAATAACAATCCCATGGGCCAACAGTCTACTATGTATTTCAAGCCACTCATCCTCTCCACTTTTATATCTTGGGGGAAGAATTACCTTCCTACTATATGTGGGAGAATGTTGGATTATTTCAAATATCCCTCCAATTTAACTTTGATTTCTTTTTAAGTTTTCTCTAATGTGATTTTTTTGTTAGTTTCACATTAAAAAGACAAGTAAACTTAATGATTTATAAGTGAATGAGTTTTATAATACATAAATTAAAATATAAGGATAGACACACAATAATAGTGTTGACCACACACATGCACCTTATAGTGATTTTAATAATAATTTTGATCGTTTTTGTGAAGATAGTGGTATAATACACCAAAGCACAACACCTTATACACCGCAACAAAATGATATAGTTGAGCAAAAAAATAGAACTCTTATAGATATGGTCAATGCCAGAATTGAACAATCAAGTCTACCTGACAATCTTTGGGGAGAAGCTATATTTTGTGCAATTCATATTTTGAATAGAATGCCTTCTACAAAGAATAATATGTCACCATATGAGTTATGATTTAAACGCAAACCTAACTTAAATTATCTTAAAGTGTGGGGGGTGTCTAGCTTATGTAAGATTGCCTGACCTCAAAAGATCTAAATTAGGACCAAGAACTTCAAAATGTATTTTTGTTGGATATGCATCACATAATAAAGCTTATCATTTTTTGGATCAAAAATCTAATATAATTATCGAATCAAGAGATGCTGAATTTTCTGAAAATAATTACTTTATAAAATCTCTTGAAGGTAGCACTTCCTATAAAGATAGCACTCTTGGATTTTTTTTTTCTAGAAAATGAAAAGAACTTCGAAATTAGAAAATCCAAAAGAATAAGAAAAGAAAAATGTTTTGGTCATGATTTTATAACATATCTTGTAGAAGGAAATTCTAAAATAATCTTGCGTGAGTTTGGTTTGTCTTACAACTTGGAAAACGACCCTTCTACTTTACAAGAAGCATTGAAATCTAGGGATACTACTTTCTAGAATGAGGCAATTGATGATGAAATGGAGTCTATAATGTCTAATAAGACATGGATCCTTGTAGATTTGCCTTTCGATTCTAAACCCATAGGATGTAAATGGATTTTTAAGAGAAAATTAAAAACTAATGGATCCATTGATAAGCATAAGGCTAGACTAATAGCCAAAGGGTTTAGACAGTCCAAGGGCACTGATTTTTTTGATACACATGCTCTTGTAGCTAGGATTTCGTCAATTAGAACATTGATATCTTTGGCCTCTATATTCAATCTAAAAATTCATCAAATAGATGTGGTTACAATATTCCTAAATGGTTATTTGGATGAAAAAGTATATATGGAGCAATCAGGCGGTTTCATTGTTCTGGGTCATGCAAACAAGGTTTGTAAATTAGTCAAATCTTTGTATGATTTAAAACAAGCTCCCAAACAATGGCATGAAAGATTTGATAATGTAGTTCTTTCTAATGGTTTTCATTTCAATGAAGCAAACAAATGTATTTATTCTAAAGTATGCAATAATCATTTTGTGATAATATACTTATATGTAGATGATATGATGACTTTCAGTGATAATAGCTCATGCATTAAAGATACAAAATTTTTTCTGTCATCTCATTTTGATATGAAAGATTTGGGTGTTGCTAATACCATACTTGGTATTAAAATATATAGGAATGATAATGCTTATGCTATATCACAAAGTCATTACATTGATAAAGTTTTGAGTAAATTTAATCATTTACTTGGAAAAACATCTCGTGTTCCATATAACCCTACTTTGGAGCTTGGAACAAATAAATATCGATGTATATCACAACTAGAATATTCTAGTGTTATTGGAAGTCTGATGTATACAATGCATTGCACACGTCGAAACATAGCTTTTGCATGGGCAAATTGAGTAGATACACAAGTTGTCCAGGCGTGAAACATTGGGAAGCAATTTCTATTGTTTTGGGTTATTTAAAAGGAACCAAGTCCTATGCTCTATATTATGGAACATATCCATCCGTAAATTGAGGGTTTTAGTAACGCTAACTGGAACTGTGTGGATAATGGCTCTAAATCCACAAGTGGGTGGGTGTTCACCTTTGGTGGCGCGATCATCTCATGGGGATCCAAAAAACAAACTTGCATAACTCACTCTATTATGGAGTCTGAGTTAGTGGCTTTAGCAGCTGTTGGAAAAGAGGTCGAATGGTTGAGAAACCTCTTAATAGACTTGCCTATGTGGCCAAGTCCAATGCCTCCTATTTCCTTACATTGAGATAGTCAAGCTACATTCTCAAGAATGTATAGCAAGTCATACAATGGGAAAACAAGACATATAATTCTTTGACATAACACTGTGAGACAACTGTTGGAAGAAGACATAATCACAGTAGACTATATAAAGTCAAGTACATACTTGGCAGATCCTCTAACAAAGGGCCTAAATAAGGATTTGATTTGTTAAACATCGATTGAGATTGGTCTAAAATCTATGGAATAGATCACTAAAAGATGGCAACTGAACCTAAATTTGGAATTCTAAATTCTAGGTTCAATGGGAAAAACAAAGTCTTATTAGTGATGGTAATAGCACTGAATTAGATCACCATATAAAAAGTTATTGTTTAGTGCTAGTCCTGCAGTGAAAATGAAAGGTTGAGCATGACTCTTAGTGAGTTCGCATAAAAGGTATTTTTATGCAGGAGCACCTAGAAGAACTCTAACTATGTAAGTGTAAAGTCATGCTGCTTTTGTTGGGATTCGGTAAATCACCTATAGCACTCATGAAGTTGGGATAACGCGCATGACCTTTAATGCGCGGCTATAAAGAACAATAGAAATATGTGTTGATTTTCTGGTTTTATCACACGATATGATAGTTCAAAGACATCGTGTCTACTATCATATTGATAAAGCTTTGAGAATCATATACTACCTAAAAGTTCAAACCCAAAAGGTACTTACATTTAAGTGTTGAGATATAATTGTAATAACAGCATTTTTTTTAAAAATATTATTTATTATTTGAAATAAGTGGGGGAATGTTGGATTATTTCAAATATTCCCTCCAATTTAACTTTGACTTCTTTTAAAGTTTCTCTCCAATGTGATTTTTTGTTAGTCCCATATTGGAAAGACAAGCAAACTTTTAATGGTGTATAAGTGAATGAGTTTCATAATACATAAATTGGAATATAAATGTAGACACACAATAGTTTTGTCGACCACATGCACACGCGCGCTATGCATTAACGCACTTAGCTCGTACGCATCGTCACAAGTGACGGAATGGTTTTAATTTAAACGAAATGATGCGTTTTTCATCTTTTTTGACATTTATTATTAACTGTCAATGACAGTTACTTCACACATTTCTGATAGAAATTGTTTTATTTAAATTCAAATAAAAGATTACAATTGTTGCTATTACATCTGTTCATTCTAAGATTAGTGTTCAGAATTTACACTCTGCATACTATATAAACATTATTGTATCCTGAGGACATAATGGCCAGATTCTCTTTTGCAGAACTCAATTCGTGAGTGGGAGGCAATATTTATCTAAGAGACAGATTAACAATTGCCTCACCATTTGCTCTTTTCAATCTCTGTTTGCTCTTAATGTTTTTATTTCTAACAGTATCAAGGTCTTTCAAAGACTAAAATATGTTATATTGGATGTCATGGATGAATTTAATTAAATGATAAAAGATCATGCAACAAACGTTTATGACTTTTTTTTTTTTTTTTTAATTCCATTGCAAAATTCATAGCATTGAACTTTCAGAATTTTGAGAAATCCACTGAGTGGAATACCATAAAAATAATTACCAGAGATCTTCAACTTAAAAGGCTGTGCAGCTGCAAGCAAGGGGGAACAGGGCACAAGATTCTAATTAATTTGCTTACAGTAAATGAACATGAAGTATTCAGTGCAAGAACTCCATTTTGTTGCTGAAAGACTAGGGTAGCGAGAACAAAAGTTTTTTCAGCTTCTCAAGCGTCATCACAATTCCCATCACAGGGTTGAAAGAAAAGCACAACCGTAACTACAATTTCCATCAGAGAAAGTTGAATCAACAAAAATGGGGGCGCAAATTGTATTGAATCATTTTCTTATCTTAACAAAATTAGATAACACTAGTAGTCAGTAGATATCCATCCTGTAAAATATGATGGGGGGGGGGCTACAATGCCAACATCTACCATTGAAATTGTTACAAATTTAACTCATTGGGGCTGAAAGCTATCATTTATGGCCATCAGCTTTAGCTGACCTAATTACAATTAAGAATCTCCCTATAAGTAAGCTTTTGAAGAATAAAGTGCAAATGTTCAGCCTTAGGTTTTTCCTATTTTTAACATAAGTCAAGAATTCGAAAGTTCTAGCTCATACTGATGGTAACAGAAACCTTCATGATATGCTCCTTTAAGCTTGTGTTCTTCTGTCGATTGAACAGCTGACTTGGGTAATCAGAAAACTTTATATGAGCTGGGTCTCCACTCTACATCTGCAATGAGCCAAACCAAAGGAACAGACGGCTTTGGTTCAAAGGTGAAGGTTGATAAGAAAAAAACATAAAACACTTCACAGCAATATCTACATGGGATGGTCTGTATCATAAGGCCATTATCCCAGTTGTATTCACATTCTTCCATTCCGTCCAGTTACTTCAATATGATAATTTGCACAAATTCATACAACAGACAAAATGTCAAGAATGTGGATGGTCCATGAAAATAGCCATTTAATCATTTCCTAGCTTAAAGACGCTCCCCTGCACAGCAATTAATGTTTTAAATACAAGCTCACAAGTTGATATCAAGGAAGTTGGTTATGAATCTAGATCTTGTCAAAGTTTGGAGTGTTTGGGCACACATTACCAACACTCACATATGCAACTTTTAAACCGCCAAGAAAGAAAACAAAAGATTAAAAAAAAATAAAAATACAAAGAGGCTTCAATTAATATTAAATCATTTGCATATTTTGCATAAGAAATCAAGGAGATGTACTTGTATCAAGGGAATTGCAGGTTGGAGATGATGCAAAGAACTGACATGATATACATACTATAGGATAAACGGGATTCACTTACCAGTTGCCTATGCAGTTCCTGTCACCAACCTTTCCTGTTCGTCTAGTTTTCTGACCTTTATAATACCAAATAGAACTTGAAAGCCAAAAAGTGCACAGAAGGCATATGCTATAGTTGCAGGCACCTAAAAAGCACAATTAAAGCGCTGAATAAAAACTAAGCACACAAAGACTTGTTTTGCCATAAGGAACAAAGATTAAAAGGGATAGCTTACTCTTATGGAGTTAAAATACAAAATTGTTGCAAGGTTTATCAGGCTCCCAGCTGCTACTGCCTGTTAATTAGTCAAAAGGAGATATATTCAGAGAGTGATAACATTATATGGAGAGAATATGACGAACTTTTCTTCTGATTCATATTAGTCTCAATACAAGATAATTCAGGTAAACTTGTTTTTGATCGGTATTCAGGTAAACTGACCATACAGGAAAATGAAATGTTTTGTTGCTATTTAAATTGTCAGCCTTAAACTAGTTATAATTACTTTGTTTTCACAATCTGTACATATTTTCTAGTGATATCATGCTATTAACAGCTAATAAACAAGTACAAATTTCCTCTTTTATCTTCTTGTTTTTTTCCTCCATGATAAGAATATGAGGTGAAAGGTAAGGACTACTATTACAAGAAAAAGCTCAAGAAAAAAGCTTAAGCATTTTGCAAGTACACAACTTTCCATCTCCATGCACAGAATTATCTTTGATGCAGTTTTCGATTTCCCCTTTGAAATAAACAGTCATTACCACATTTTTGTATCTCCATTGAAAGTTACATTATAATACCAATCAATATAGTGGTTAAAAAATGTTAGTAGGCGTCCTTAGTTTGAGCTGCCAAGAAAGGGTGAGATTTTGACATTTCAATCGGGATGCAGAGTAAATCAGTGTTCGAACTCAGAAACTTCATTTTGATACTATGTTCAATCTCCAATTATCCCAAACTATTGATTTTCGAAATTGACACACCAATTGGAAACTTCAGTTGCAATGTGCACACCGTGCTACCTCTGTCACAATCCAACTATCAAGATTGTATCATGGCATCTATTCTTTTGCCTATCTTAACAGCTAGATATAAAAGATGATTCAAATTGCAACTAAATTTTCAAATTGGGGTAGGGGTGCTACCTGCACCCGGTAGCACCCTACGGGGAAAAAACAAAACACAAAAAAACCAAACAATAAAGAAAATACAAATAAAATCCACAACGCTATACCTCCCTCAATGATTCGAATCCGAAACAACAAAAAAAACCTAAACTACTAAAAAATAAACTCAGTGACTCATGGATTCGGAGAGGAGGAGCCGTTGCAGAGGACAACGACTGCATGAGGGAGAGAGGGTAGTGGCGGCCATAGAGGAGAGAGAGAAGGGGGGGGGGAATGGGAAGGGAGGCTTCCAGGAGAGGGTGGATTTAGGGTTAACCAAAACCGATGTCGTTTTAGCGTTCATTTTTGAAAAAAAAAATCGCTACCAAAACGACGTCATTTTGGTAACGAAATTCTTATATATATATATATATATGTATATATATATGGGCTAGGCTTAGGCCCAGCTTGGGAGGTGGGGTGCGGAGGGGGGCTGGGCTGGGCCCAGCCCATCCCTGCCCTTGTTTCCCCTGCAGGGCTGGGTTGCCCACGCTGCCCAGATAGGGTCGGGGCAGGGGGCAGGGCCCTACCGCCCTACCCTAAATTGGGGTGTCAAGTGTCAAAATTGGTAGTTTGAAGGTTTCATTGCCAAAGAATTGATAGTTGGAGGTAGGGCTATCCATTGGAATTAAAATTCTAAATCAACCTTCCATTCTCAACCGATCCTTGGAATTCCGGCAAGTTGGTTAACTACACAAATATAGTTTCTTCTTCCGATGGAAGTTGAGTCGGAATGAGTTTCTTCTTCTGTTTTCTGACCATCCTTAGTTTAAATATTTAAAAATCCATATATAATATATATATAGATTCTAATGATACCTGTAATATAATTGATTATTTGATGAGGGCTGGAAACAGGCCCAAAAAAGTTGGGCTGCGGACTGAAAAGAAAAAAAAGAGTGGCAAGTGCAAGGAACAACCAAGAAATTATTGTTGGGCCGCAAACACCCAAAAAGGCTGCAAACAACCCAAAAGTGGCCGACAAGAAAAAGCCAACTCCAACAAACTTCCAAGCATATTTTCAAAAATCTTTTTTCCTTCAGGTCAGAATTGCACATTGGAAATTTTATTTCCTATTTACTCATCAAAAAGAGAATTGAAATGCATTTCTCTTTCGACATCGAAGGTACACTGTTGGAGGGGTTTGTGTAGCTTTCCCTTTTTAGTTTTTTTAATTTTTAGTCCTTGTTTTGGTGAAGTAGGACTTGGATAACCAAGGCACAGTAACCACCAAGTTTTATAAATTCAATTCTTCAGTTTATATTTGATGAGAACTGCAGATGAAGAAAAAAATAAACAGATTCCTCTAAAAGTTGGAGTTTAAGACTTGTATAATTCCCCTAGATGATAAACCAGCTAAACTCACATTCCCTACTGTCCTCTGAACAGCTGCAACTCGCTGGAATGCCCGCTCAGACTCCAATGTTCGAACTCGAAGTTTCAGATCACCTTGCTCCTGTATTAGATGGAGTAAGGGACATCAATTTGAAATCCACAAGATCAACGAAATATAAGAAATCAAAGAACTCTCAATATATACCAATCGTTGGATAATTTCTGCAAGCTTTTCAACTCTGTCGGCCTGTCTGAATAAGTTGTAGAATGCACGGGATTGTCTATCCAATCTCTTTCTGATGTCCTGAAATACTCATAAGATTCACAAGGAACTTGAGAAACATGCTATATCATTGTACAAAATAACAAGAGAATCAAGAGATTTTAAGGTTGCCTTCAGGATAACTTCAACTCCAGCTTCCTTAAACTTTAACAACTCCAGTGCATAGCTACAAGGTAAAGCATCAAAGGAACGTCAGATGTATGGAAGATATAGCTTGCTATATCTCAGAGTTGGAAGAGGCTAAGATCAAACTCACGGCTTGGCAATCTCAGTAATATCAAATCGAGGGTCAAGGCCCTTCCCAATGCCATCCAAAACTGCAGAGATGATAATAGTTTACTAGTTGAGGTTCATCTGGCATGTACAAACCATCAAGCTCTAATTATATTACCTGAAAATGCTCTAACAACAAATGTGAATGTGGCAGGAAATCGAAAAGGCTGATCTGCTGCAATGGCTAACAAATCTTCCCCTGTTAGGAAAATGCAACAGTTAGCACCTCATGTTCATAGGGAATAAGTGAAGACCCTGGCACTTGCTTCTGTTATCTAAAGTAGAAATTCAAACAACTGAGATGAGGGTCGAAAGTTCAAACATAGGGCACAGCTATAAATATTTATATTATTGCATTCATATATATATCCGGGCATGTACACACATTATAAACAACACGGATGCATTACAAAATCTTCGTTTCCAAGTTAGCCACAAATAATTTGGATTACTACAATAAAAACTCAAGCATTAATATGCCGAAGTACAGTTGCACTTGTATGCATCAAACAAGCAGAAAATTTCCTTATTCCAACCCCAGAGTATGCCTTTATTCCATGTCTCAAATTCAACAAGACACAATTAACCCTGGTACAGAATCTTCTCTAAAAGCCAAGACTCCTCGTAAGAGAGAGGACCAATCTGGGAAGAATATTGAGGGGGTGGGGGGATTGGTATTGAGGAGAAGCCAACCAGTTATCATCTTATATGAGGGTAAGAGCATAAGAGGTATGGTAATTGATTGCTATCCTTGTGACCATGCCTACAAATTATACGACCAACTTATTACTTAGGTCTTTACTAAACCATATATCCTGACATGGATTGAATTGCTGAGGCCAACCGCATGCACTCGGCTCTCAAAATCATTTGTCAAATAGTTAATACATTAGATACCTAGTTAACAAGCATAGAATCTATCATAGACAAGATCTACACCAGGTGCATTACCAATTGCAGCCAGTCTTTGTTTCTTTTTCATTACTCTTTCCTCCTTGCTCAATGGCTTTTTAAACCCAGGCTCTATTGTTGCTAGCTCTCTTTCTTTTCTTTGTGCAGCAAGCCGCTCTTCAAAACTGCAAAACAGTCGATTATAAATTTACGGTCAGAGAGGCTCAATCCAGAAAAAAATGTAGATGAGAATTTGGCAGGACTGCTTTGTTTATTTGAGACAGGCTATGAATTTGGCATGACTGCTTTGTTTAGTGATGCCTCAAGAGCTCGCCAAACTATTAAAGAACTGGAAAAGTTTATACTCAGTTCTCATAATTCTTCTCTACAGCACCTGTTGAGGAAGAACTGTGCTGTTCGTCTGACAGCAGTCATATCTCCAGTTGGCACAAGAACTCCCATTTGAATCATTGCCTGAAGGACCTGCACTAGCATAAGAGTTTCCACTAATAGGTACATCACAACCAAGGATAGGAATGGCAATATCACTAACATATAGTAACTGTAATGATGGCCACCACCCTTGAGGAGAAATGATTACCTTATCTGGATTTTTTTCATAAACTCCGTAGAATGTTTCGAGCAAACCTTCTCTGATATTTTTACTGATACTGTAAGATACAGAGATAGAGTAAATGCTCAGGACATCACCAAGGAATGTTAGAGAAATAGAATACATCAATGTATTCTTACAGTAGTTAAGACAATACAGGGTCCAGAAAATACCTTCCCATCATTCCAAAATCATAAAAAATCAACCTTCCACCATTGACATCATCAACTGCAATGTTTCCGGGATGCTAAAGAAAGGAACCAAAAAATTTCGGGTTACATCTCTGATAAATACATCCAATGGCAGGATCTGAAAGTATGTAAACATGACAAACATGCAGACCACAGCTTCCTCATTTGTAGATAAAAATATGCTTACCAGAACTCTCTATTATGATATTAGATTGAGAGAGTCTGAAATAAGGACAAAAGACAAAAACATAGATGTCCCAGACAATGCCCCAAAGTGGCAGCCAAGGGATTAACGAAACCATTTTCAGATGTTCCAGTACAAGGGTATTCTAGACCGCTTCTTGTAATGCTTCATATGATTCCAATATTAGAATCCATTGATATTCCATATCCTACTTAACCAAACATGCACTTATTCGCACCATGCATGCAATGAAGAGCAAACATTAAGGAACTCACAGGATCAGCATGGAAAAAACCATGAGACAGAATTTGTTCCAAGTACGATTCAACAGCATAGCGACCCAACCTAGAGAACACAGCAATAGAGTCATCAGGTGTTGGTAGTAAATCTTCCTTTCATCTGGGAAGCATAAGAGTCAGTGGTCTCAATGCAAAAAGCTTGTATCTTTTTTAACCTTTGGCGATCAACACCCAGCTGATCCAAAGCTTTTATCTTGTTTATCTTGATCCCTGGGACATACTCCATTGTCAAAACCTGCATGCAAAAAGTTAAAATGATAATAATTGAAGGAAGTTAGATATTAACAGGAAAAAAAACACTAGCGTTAACTGGTTGAGGCTATGATTACTGAAGGAATAAACCTGTGGTGTCGTATACTCCCAAAATATTGATGGAACTTTCACATATTCCATATTTTTGAAGTTACTTGCGAATAGTTCTGCATTTGCAGCTTCCTTGGTGTAATCAATCTCCTGAAAACTCAAAATTCTGGTTGCTAATTGAACAGAAAAAGAAGAAAGGAAAGTCTTAAAGAATGAGGGAGAGAGAGCACTAAAACTTGAGAATAAGTTGCATCAATGATCTATTAGGGATGGAGCAACTGCAAACGAAGCGATGATTACAAAAATGTGTTAAATCTTATGCATTTTGAATTGTAAAAGAGATGAACTAAAAAGGCAAACAATGAAAACAATGTATATGTCCAACAAACTATGTCTAAAAGCAGAAGGTAAACCTACTGGCTAAAGCTGGCTAACATCAAAAGGTGAGGCAAGGACAAAGAGGATTCCTGTCAGAGTCAGTAACACATTCGACTTGCCTTGTCCAGGATATAGGAAATCATTGAGCCATAGAAAATTTTCTCATCACTTATCCTGTTTTACCACAGCCCTTTATGATACTTACATATCAGCATTTATTCACAACATCGACACAAATTCTACCTTTTCTTCCACTTATCTTTGTTACATGATGGAATCATCTCGACCAACTTGCATCAATGTTATCCTCGATGCTGTTTCTAAAATTCCCTTAAAATGATTCGGGTTGGTATTACTGTAGTGTATCCTTTCCTGGCCACTACTCTTCCATGTCAATATCCTTGTCTTAGATTCATTTGGCATTATTTTTTTTTTTATTGGCACCGGGTGTCCAGGAACAACATCTTGACTAATCCCAGGGGTGCACAGGCCCTCGGCAAGGAGTTTCCTGCAAGTGCACCTCGGGTAATTCAAGGGAAAAATCTCCCAGTTCGATGGCCCCTAGAGCTTGTTTCCACCTAGTGGGATTCGAACCTTGGACCTTGGAGGGAGCATACCACCAAGACCAAGGCCTTTTACCACTTGAGCCTTTACCATTTGTCATTATTGATTTGTTTTTCCTTTAGGGCCCGTTTGGATACAGAGGTGAGATGAAACCATATCACCTCATCTCATCTCATTTCATCTAATTTCAACTAATAATCTCACTACTATTTACAAACTATCTCAACTCATTTAATTTCACTATCCAAACGGGCCCTTAAGCATAGCAAACATCACAGGCATCCTATGAGCTTTAAATTTAGGAGAAAAGTTATGAAACTCCAAAACCCTAACTTAAGAACGATACAATTAAGGGAATATGACTACCTGATATAAGACACTAGCACACTCATCATAGATAGCAACCCAATCCCTCTTCGCGCCATCTGACTTTGGGTCAACCTTTTGGAGATATTCTGCAATTACCTGGAATAAAATAAAATGGCCATAGTATTGATGCGTGTCAGAAGAATTTAAACCCCTTAACATGTGTGAATACCAAGAAATAACTTTCAAACATATATATGCGTGCTCCTTTTTTTTCTTTTTTTCAGGATAACAGGGCATATCAAGTTGAAAAAAGAATCCAAGTTATGACTGAGAAAACAAAAATCGCTTAGTTTAATACATATTTAAGCATGCTCATGTAGACTCATATGACACAGACACATAGAGACACAAAAGAAGTAGCAGAATTTTTTTAAGACAAAATTTAAAACCTCCAAGTGTCTTGGTTATATTAAGTAATAATCTAATGAAAATTGTAAATTTCGCAAGACCAAAGAAAGTGAGGAAGGAAATGCATAGAAAAGAGGAGGACCAAATCAAATATGATGAGTAGTCGGAATTTCACAATTATAATAACCCCTGAAAGAATAAGCATAGGATTTTAAGCCAATAAAAACTAACCCTCAGGTTTTTAAGGTCAATGTCAAAAAGATCCTTGAGACCAGGCCTTTGTACTTTAACAACAACTTCCTCTCCCTTCAATCTTGCACGATGAACCTGACCTGCATAAAAAGATTGTATTTTGATACTTATATTTTTTTACAAGTGATACTTAAATCTTATTAACTTTTGCAATAAACCTGGAAAAGATTCTACTGTATATAAGATAAAACCACTTAAGGAACACTTGAGCTAGGTTCATTTACTTTTGTACAAATTTCCCAATGAAAAAGCATCAAAAGCAAATTAAGGTTACCAAGACTAGCAGCAGCTATTGGTTCATAGTCAAAACGATCAAAAATGTCATTCAAAGGAGCTCCAAGTTGTTCTTCAACTATAGACAAAGCAGTCTTCGAAGGGAAGGGTGGAACTTGGTCCTGTAGCAAAAAAATAATTCAGTTTTTATTCCTTGATAATTTGAAAATACATGAACACTCATTTATATAGAGAAGCAACACACACAAATATGGAATTACAATAAATGAGGAAAGAAAATCAAATTTGTCCTAGAATCATATCAGCCACAAATAATACTAGATACAGTCATGGGTTGTGCAAGTGCCGCGTACTCATTTTGAAAAAGAGTGGAGTTCACCATTAAAAAATTAATTTTTTCATGCGGGTCTCATATTTACTCACTTTTTTCAAAAGGAGTGAGTGGCGGTTGCTCACTCTATGACTGCAAATATCATTTCTCATTATCCACATATCATCAACATATCAAAGTTCAAAGCACTTAATTCTTTTAGGCTCTCCTCTTCCCAACCCTTCCCGAAAATTAGAAACAAGAAAAAAAAAAACTGACGACACCCTTGCATGCTTCAAGTTCTCATACTACCCACATCAGTTGCTGAATTCTGTCAATATGCGGACATACTATTGAGATAGTACTGTTGGAACGGATGACCCTCTTCCCTAAGCCTAAATTGCTACTAGCTAGCTTTTCAAAGTTTGTAGCTTAGATGAGATTGCTAAGAGAGATAAGCAGTAAGCTATCTCAGTCTCAGAAGGCTACAAAAGAAAAACTCAATTAAAATGCCAAAAAAAAGTGTTGTTGATGAAAACATGTTCATTAATATGAGCAATAGAGAATAAAAATAAAAAATTAAAAGCCACTGGCAAGCAGCTAAAACTAAGATGGTTGATTTAGTCAACATATATTATTGAAACACTATGGCACACACATGAACAACAACTAAAATAACACGAATTCAACCTGAAGTTCTGACAACTGATCAACATATTCTTGTGCAAGAATGTCCACCCTCGTCGAGAACTGCTGGCCAATTTTGATGAATGTAGGACCTAATCTCAAAATACTTTCTTTAAGCCACTTGGCAAGAGCCTTCCGCCTTGAAGCTTTCTTCTTTTCTGTCATTCCTCCTGCAACTCCACATCTTTGAAATCAGATCTAGATTAAAGTACAAGCATTGTCATTCAATGATGGAAGACCAGAAAGTTCTGCATTACTTTCCAAATCATTGAGATCATATGGTATGCCCTCACCATCTGGATTGACCCACATGACAGAGAGTTGGTAGTTGTATTTTGCAGCCAACCCAACCAGAACAGGGGTTCAATAACTAGATGTACAACAGGCATACTAAGGTCTTCTTTTTATATGAAGTCTTGGGAATTTTATGACGAATAGTGAAAAATGTGAGGAAATTAAAGTTCTATAGGTTTTTGTGAAAGTTGTGGATCCCAGCTTGAAAAAATGTTTGGATAGTGATTTTGTAAGAAATAATTAAGAAAAACATTGTTATTTAAAATTTTTTTTTGGTAATTAATAAGAGACTTTATTACCAAGAATAGGCATAGTCCAAGTACACAGGAAGTATACAAAGAAAATACCTACTACACTCTAGAAGCAGGAAAAAGACTAAAACAGAAACAGATTCAGCACATTATCATCATCCCTTACAAAAATCCTAGCCCACAAACACAAAGTAGAAAAGAAAAAATTCCGAAGTTCTCCGAGAGAATGCTCTTTGTCTTCAAAACATGGTTATTTAAATTAAAAAGAGAAAATAGAAAATAGAAAATAATAATTGGGGTCGCCAACATTAAGCTTTTTTTTAATGTTATGTATTGTTTTAATTTTTAATGGTATTATAATTTAATAAGTGAAACATGTTGAGATGAGGAGTGGAATAGGCGTCTCTCTTGTTTACTTCTTGTATACTTGGCTTGCACCTCTTGTGCATTTTAATAAAGATTTCTTAATTGAAAAGAAAAAAAAAGCAAGAGAGAAACCAAGTTTGGTGATATAAGCCTTTGCAAATGTTGTACCATCTACCCTGGGCTTCTGAACAGCTTTCTCATCCTTGAGACTGACGAAATATTTAAAATCAGTCATTACACATTGCAAAAACCCATACTTTATTTATTCACTTCAAGTCATAGATGGATAGGTAGGGACACAATTTTTAAAGATATTATCAGGGTGACAGAATTGAAGACTTATTTATGCCTATCATTAAATAAGAGTTCTGCTATATACAGTCACTTTTGCATACTCCTTGCACACTCTACTGATGTGATTGGCCAAAACAGTTATTTTATATTAAAAAAATGTGACATAGCCAATCATATTAGTGGAGTGTGCAAAGAGTATGCAAAAGTGACTGCACATAGAGTTTTTGTTAATAAAATCGTTTACTTACAAAAAAAAAGTCTTATTTATGAATAGAGCCTAAACAATATGCATTCAATTGTTTGAAAATTGATCCAGTAGTAGTGCCTGACCTCGATAAGAAAACTTTTGATTGTTCAGCCAAGCCTTAAAGATAAATGTCAGTACGAATCCCCATATTTCCAAGGTCCTTTGTATTGTTGAGTAGGTTTTAAATCTACTCCAGCGGCCACCAGGTGCAACAGAAACCTACAAAACCCATATTTTGCCAAAAGATTATTCTCAATAGATGTGTGTCTAGATATCTGGAATCTTGTGAACTTATGTATATAAAAGCAACCGAAGAAAATAAGTAGTTATGCAACTGAGGTGGATACGAATACCTATGCCACAACTATATAAATTAGGCTCTGCCTACACATCCATGCACACAACATGGGTCCTGTCTTCCTTAACGATTCTGGTCATCTAATCAGCTTTTATACTTGCAACCGTTTGTCTTATTAAAGAGAATTCAACATTCCAGAAAGTCAAACTTCAAATCGTGTGGATTTGAACAAATGACTTATACCTTACCACAGCATTACTCTACTGCTGAGTTAAAAGGGCCCTAATCTAATCTTCCTTAACCATTATGGTCACCTTTCATCCAATATCTAAGGTCTTGTCTTCATCCTCCAAACCCTTCACCCAAGAAATAACACAAATAAAAAAAAAATTAAAAATAAAAATAAATTGTTACCTGAAATTGTCCTCTTATCATATTTAAGAAATGTATTTGCCATACCTTGACTTCGAAATTATATTTGTAAGAAAGATCTTAAAAAATACCCCTAACATTACATAACACAAAAAGAAAGTCCTTAAGTCAGCTCAAAGCAATCCTATTGCATATGTAATTCCAGATATACAAATGAAAAAATGAAAAACAAATAAAAAACACCAATTCCAACACCACCAACTAGCCAACCATTAGTTTGAACTGAACTACTTAATTGATACCTGGGATTCTATTCTTCAATAACATATATAAAAGTTGAGTCCCTTTACTCATTAATATTTGGTGCGCTCACTAGCACAAAATTAGCTTATCATTTATTCTTATGCATCCACTACCCTTTTGTCCCAGCTTTGATAGAGAAGACAAATATATGAACTGGGATTTAATTATTAATCAACACCTACGTTAACTTTTTTTGATGACGAGGAACCTAGAGACCGTGCAAATGCGCAACATCACACAGATAAGGCAAATCACTGGCTTCGCACCAATGGGACGTTGCTCCTAGAAATTATTTGCATCCAAGGGTTCAAACCTTAGACCTGAAGGGAGCATACTACCAAGACCGAAGTCCTTACCACTTGAGCCAACTCCTAGGAGTGGCAAACGAACTAAGTCGAGTCAAATTCAAACAAGGGTCCTCGAGCTCAAGTAGCATGTTTACTCATTTGAACTCGGCTCGAACTTGAATAAAACTTGAATATCCTTGTTCGAACTCGACTCGTTAACCATTAATATTGTTCAAATTCGGCACGAGCTCAACTAAGGTGCCATTTGGATAGTGAATTGAGATGAGATGAGTTGAGATGAAAGTTGTATAAAATATTATTAGAATATTATTTTTTAATATTATTATTGTTTTGAGATTTGAAAAAATTGAATTATTTATTATATTTTGTGTGAAAATTTGGAAAAGTTATAATGATGAGATGAGATGAGACGGGACGAGACTAAACACTTTCACTATCCAAACAGTAAAATAATCAAACAACTCAAACTCGAGTAGCTCTAGCTCGAACTTGATTTTTTTTTTTTTTAATTCTGAATCTTATCTTTAGATTAATAAAAAAAATTTAAATTTTACAAAAATAACTCTAACCATTTAACTATTCAACCAAATGGTTTTGATTAAAAAATTCTTATGGTATAACTTTTATAAAATAAATTAACTTATAGTTATAATTAAAAAATAATAACATATAAGATGAATGTAATAAACTAAAATATTTAATATATATAATATAATAAATCAAAAGTTCTAGTTGTATGAAATATTATTATACAAATTATCCTATACACACTTTGGGAAAATAATAAATATATTAAATAACGTAAACTATAAATAAATTAATAATATATAATTAAGTACATAAAATATAACTAACATGTAATAAATATAACACATACATATATAACACATTACAAGCTCAAAGAAGTCAAGTTGAGCTTATAAGAGTTTTATTCACGAGCCTAAACCGAGTCGAGCCGAGTTTATACAAGTTTTGCTCGTTTAATATTCGAACCTATATTAATCGGTTTATTCACGAGCCTAAACCGAGTCGAGTCTAGTTTCACGAACCTATATTTACTTTGGGTGATGCCTAGGATGTGGTGTATCTGCTTGCAGGTTGGTATGGATTAAAGGGAAGAAAGAATGTTGCTGATATATGGAAGATGATTCCTTCATGTCTGATGTGGTGTCTCTGGCTCGAAAGGAATGGGAGATGCTTTGAAGACAAAGAACATTCGATGGGAGAACTTGGGGATTTTTTCTTTAGTACTTTGTGTTTGTGGGCTAAAACTCTTATAATGGATGATGTTAACTTCCTAAATTTGTATTAGCTCTTCTTTTGTTTTTAGAGAGATGTAGGTATTTCCTTTCTATACATCCTATGTACTTGGGTTTTGCCTATTCTTGGGAATAAAGTTTCTTATTAATTATAAAAAAAATAAAGTGTTTACGAACATCTCATTTATTAAATGAACCGAGTATACACAAGACGAGCTCGAGCTGTTCACGAGCTGAGTTCATTTGCAGCCCTACCTAAGAGTTAAAAAGCCTATGTAAACTTCACGTGAAAGACAAAGAAATGATTCTTTAAATACCTGACATGTTTCGTTCATTATTCTCTTCACCTCTTTATAAGATTAAGACACCACGATTTAACTTAAACAATCATATTTCGCAAATGAGCCCCTTAAGAATTGAGCGAGTAAGGTAACCCACTGGGTGGATGTGTAATGTACCAATTATTTTTTGGGATAAGATGTAATCAACCGATAATGATGATGATGATGTGTTATGATCCTGAGGGTTAAACCTTGATAATGTGTTATGATCCTGACGGTTAAAGGTTTAACCAAATTAGTATCCAACAGTCTTAGGACTTTTGAATCAATGGTTGGGTCTTTAACAATTAGTATCAGAGCAAGAACTACGTCACAAGTTCAAATCACGGAGGGGGCGACCTATAGGTTGAATTAAAATGTCTTGGTACTTTTTATAGGCATAGTGTCAAGTCATTAAATACTGATAGATGAGTGAAGTTTCCAAAAGGGAAATGGCTACTACCGGGTCAGTGTTGATAGAGTGGACCGCCATGGTCGTCAGATTCAGAAGCATGGTGGAATGTTATGATCCTGAGGATTAAAGGTTTAACCAAATTAGTATCCAACAATCCTATGACTTTTGGATCAATGTTGGATCTTTAACATGATGATACTAGAAACCAACACCTATTTCTGTCAAAAGTTCCCGTAAGGATGACACATTCCACCTAGACCACACAACAACAAGAAGTAGTCGCGAACATAGAGTTAGGTCCTTCAAAATTGAATCCAGCACTCCTCTTCTAAGTCTAGTAGTTTCACAACCGAATCCAAATACACTAACCCCATATTCACAAAAATACTAAAATAGCTAAGCAACATTTTTTCAGATTCCAAAGAATTGAAGACTCAAATTAACACCAATTTACCTCAATGGATTCATGCCCGGTTCGCTTGAACCACGCATCTTCTTTACCAATCTCCTCTATCCTTCTCTTCCTCCCTTCCTCCTTCGACGCCGGATCTTCAACCTCCTCCACCAACTCCCCCGCGGTCACGCCATTCCCGTTCACATACTTCACCAAGCTCCCATTCCCTGGCGCAGACACGCCCACACTGCCATTCGAGGACCTCTCAACCGATACACCGTACCTGGAATCAGCAGTAACAGCACTAGCAGCTCCATTCCCATTTTTCAATTCCTTGATCAACTGCCTCTCTCTGTCTTCGACCAGCGCACCTTCCTTACTCACGGCCCTAATACGAGTCCGAACATCGAGACTGCGCCTAAGGCCTCTAGAAAGGGAAGTTTTAGAGAGAAAAAGCCGGTGTTTGGGAGTTTTTTGTGGAGATAGTAAAAGAAGCTCGGGCAAAGTCAGAGAAGCTGCCATGAATTAAGGTTTTTTTTGCGCAGAGTAATTTCGACCGAACCCCAAACCACAAATTTTCATTGCATCATCGCATGCGTGAAGGAGAGATGAATGCGAAGGCCTTTTGTGGTTGTTGTGTGTACAGTGTAGACGACGACGACGACTACAGAGTCAGTGTGAAAGAGAGGCGAAAAAGAAACGGAGGGAATGGGAAAGGGGTGGAGGTGGGTTGGACACGTGGCATATAGAAAGATGGAGGGCGTTAGGGGTATTTGGCGGAGGGTTCTGATTGGCCGAAAACCCTGCCACGTTGTCTTGGCCACAACCTCGCTTCGTATGCGTGTAACATTCTTTTGGACGCTTTTTGGCTTACGTGTCAGTACACAAGTTCGCTCATCTCTGGGACGCTTCATCGCTTTGTGGTCACAAGTTATTTTAAAATTTTAAAATGATTATGGAGACGTTTGGATTCGAAGATGAGTTGACATGAGTTGAAATGACTTGAGATGAGTTGAGATGGATTGTGAATAGTAATGAGATGAGTTGTGAATAGTAGTGAGATTTGTGAGTTAAAGTTGCTGAATAGTAATGAATAGTAGAGTGATGAGTTGAGATGAGTTGAGATGAGCTGAGATCTCTTTCGAATCCAAACGTCCCCTATATTATCAAAAATCTAAATTAAATATAAATATAGTTTTAAAAGTAAATAATTTGTATTTATCACCTCATTTCTCCTAGCCATATATATTATAGAACAATACTACACAATCTCTCAATCTTTACACATCATATTTTTTTAAAATTTTTAATATTTTTTTTAAATTTTTTTTGAGTTTATTCTTTTTAAACTAATTCATTTTTTCTATCTATTATTCATATATTAAATATTTGATAAAATAAAAAAATTAAAAATTAAAAAAAGTGTAATGTATGGAAGTTGTGTGAATAATAAGATTGTGTAAATTTTTTGTATATTATATACCATATCCCGGTGTTCATTATATTTGAGACCATTGTATGCCGAACCAATACAAGTAAACTATAATCTATATAATTTGTACCTTTTATATATATATATATAATGTATATTCTAAATGGACTAATTAATATTTCGAATAGAGGCCACCAAAATCATTACAAATTACAAAAAGCTTCTCATTTTCAGACAGTGACAGAGCCACAAATTACAAATGTAATATATAGCTTTGCTCCTCATACTCTGTAAAAAAAAAAGTTCAACAAAAGTTCCAACTTTTGAGCTACCCTTTGTCACTCGACCCTGCTCTCTTACTTCTCTGACTAGCATTTACATATATCTTCTAAGTTTCTAACCCAATTGTCATATATTGTATTCTCGTCCTACTCCACCATATAAGATTATGATGATGCACACATATTCATTAACTCTTGAATGGTTAATGGACAATGCTACGTCGATACAATGGAGAGGAAATGAGATGAGATGAGATGAAAATGTAATATATAGCATAATGCATATCTACCACATCATGCACATAGAAGGACCGAACCAAACTGACCCTCAATTCAGACCCCTCTCTGAAATTTCTGATAATGTTCAGAGAGAGAGAGAGAGATTGATTCCCTTGCCATTTGTCATTACCTCTCATATTTACAGAGTAATGCTCTCTAATTACCTACAAAATTCCTATAAAATCCTCCCGAGAATACTTCTCCCAACCAAATTAAGCACCACCATGAGAATATCTCCCCCAACCCTTTTGACTATCATAGAACCAATTAATCATACTTATAAATGCAGAAACTTGAGCTTTTTTTCCTATGCAAATTTGCAGAAACTTGTACCACGGTATTTAAGTTTCCAGTGTGCCACAGAAACTTGGATGTTGCGTTGAAAAGCTTAAACAGTGACTGGCTGGTCACCTACCAACTCACTGCCCATTGATAATCCTGACAACTTCTGTGACTGCTGTGTTGCAAAAGAAACATCTCCGACAATTTAAAAGATGCCAGGTTATGCAGCCATAACAAGATATGTAAGAACAAGGCTCGAACCGGGCATCTGCTTCACCTGTATAACAGATGCAGCACTTGCTATCATCCCCATCAGTTTCTCCCCCACAACCCATTTTATCAAGTCCTTGTGAGTCAGTCTGGCTGCTAAGGATGCTTGCGAATTTCTCTAGCTGCCTGAGTTTTCCAACATAAGCATCTCCCCTGAATGATCCAGCCTGGAAAAAATCATGAACAAGAGCGTGAATTCCATTTTTAAACCTCCATCTTAACAAATAGAGACTATGGCAAGCTGAAACATGAATGACATGGCTGAACTGACGAGATACTCCCCCCATCACAATAGACATGAACTCATCACACTTTTAACTTAACAAGCTAATGCAAATGCCTTATTGAAACCCAGAACAACCTTAATCCAAGTTTATAAGGATTGGGAAAGGGGAATATGACAGATGCCCAACAAAAACCAAGTCAAGCAATTGTATGGATATATTAAAATCCAGATGCAGATAAGTTTTGATAATTTACCAGCAGCTACACCCACGATTCTCACTGATGCATGTAATTTTTTTTTTTTTTTTTTGCTTTTTTTCAAACATTTTTTTAGACACCTTAAACATTTTTAAAAAAAGAAAAAAAATCACAAAATCATTAAAAAAAACTTCCTTAATTATTAAGTAAAAAAAAAAGTACAATCGGTACCCACTCTCGGTGGGTATTCTCGGTAGGACTAGGATTTTCCTAATCAAATACCATGGGAAAAGAGTTGGATTAGGGCATCATCAACATAATAGTAGTAAGTTATTGCTAGTAAGTTATTGTAGCACAAGAACTTGCTAGGTAGGAGGGGGAAAAAAACAGAATATCACAAACCAAGACAATTTTCCAGCTGCTGGGGAAAGCTTAGGATTCTTGCAAATACAAAGGTACATTACCACCAAGGTAGAGGGATGGAGGGTGGAGGAAGCAGTCAAGAACTAACCGAGTTGTAGTCCAAGAGATACTGAAAACCACAATGAACAGTTTTAGGGCAGTCCATGCTTGCAAAGACACCCACAACATCATTGTGCTCTATGCACTCCGCCCCTGAACTGGCATCCAACAAATTCAAGACGATCCCCACAAGAGGTGCCAATATCATGCCTCCGATAAATTTATCTAAAAGATGACCATGTCGTCCAAGTGGCCTGCAAAAATAACTAGTGATAACATGATAAAAATGTACATGTCTATACTTCGGCTATGCCTATTCTATTAATATAATCGTTTACTTATAAAAAAAATGCACATGTCTGTAGGAAATTTAAATTTTATCTTTTAATTGCAGCTACTTATTATGTGAGGATAAGAAATCAAGGTATGCATGAGAGGTGTTGCTGGCACTTATGGAGAATAAAATGAGGGAGAGCATTATGAGATGATTTGGGCGTTGGCAACAGAGACTTGAGAATGCAGAGATTGATTGTATCAATATGGAGCAAGCAAAAAGAGAAAAGGGATGCATAAAATTATGTGGGTAGAAATCAAAATCAAAGACATGATTGTTAAGAGGCACATACGGGTGTGGCCCTGGGATTAAGTTTCACTTCGGTTGATTACCTCCAGTTAAATTAACCAATCTTACTTGTACCAAGAAGCAACAAATAAAATGTTCATACATTTGGAGAGTGAGAAGAGATTATTTCATCCAAGTTCAATTCTACAAGAAACAGAACAGATTCAAGAAAATTAGATTGAAAGATAAAAAGAAAATGAAATATTAAACACAACACTTACAAGACCAAAGGGTATAATTCCCTTACATGCAGCTCGTTATTTGCCAATAATAATAAAAAAATCATAGTGCAATAAAATATTAGAGAACTTGAAAATAATTATAACTTAAGTAGGAAAGAGAAGAAAAGGGCGCAATAGGTTGGGGGTGCAGGAAGGAACAGTACACATCTGAATTCACGAGCACAGAAAACTTACAAGTCAAAAAACTGATCTGCTGCTAAATTTATGTGGTTCAGAATAAAGAGGATCAGTTCAGTTAGCCGCCGGAGGTTTGTATCAGTCCGGGAATGCTTGAGGGATTTTACGGGTACAGAATTCCAAGACCCTGGTAAGGTTGCACAAGAGATCAAATATGACACTACATTTCCTTTGCTGAAACTCTAGAACCTGAAAGAAGGTTTTACAACAATTACATGACATGATGAAGAATAAGGGAAGAAAGGTGTAATGAAGGCAAAAGGGAGGGGGATGGTTGAAAAAAGGGAATATATGAAATTGCTAGAAAAATGCATAACGGTCAACAACGTCATGTGATCTACCACAATTATTTAAGCCAATTATGATGGTATCTATAAATGGAGATGGGAAAAAGCAACACTCTAGTAGGTCTGAGATCAGAACTCCAACCATGTAATTGATCTTCTTAATAAGTACTCGAAAATTTATTAATAAAAGGCATACCCAAGTACACAGTGTGCATACAAGACAAACACCTAATTAGAAATAAAAAGGGATATAAGGAAATCATGAAAACTCAGTCCATTAAAGTCTATAGTAATTGCCCAAAGGAACAGAGTATTGAAGAAAAAAAATAAGTAAGCTCATCCAGCGTCCACTCGCAATCTCTAAAATTTCTATCACTCCTTTCCCTCCAAATACACCACAATAAATGGACAAGGCCATCTTCCACACCGCTGCAATTTGTGAATTGCCATATAATCCTCCCGAGTTTACAAGGTCTGCTAACCTTCTACACATAAGCCACGCTAAACTGACTCTAACAAAGAAGTCTTCCACAAGGCTCTGGCAACCTCGCGATAGAGCAGAAGGTGGTCTATAGATTTTCTACTCTTTTTGCACATGCAACACCAATCAACTACAATGATCTGGCATTTCTTTGGTTATCCATGGTCAGGATCTTTTCTACGGATGTTGTACAAGTCAAACAACTGCTTTTAGAGGCATCTTAATCCTCCAAATACTCCATGGAAAGAAAATACTGTCCCAAGTAGTGAAGACCTGATACAATGAACAAATAGTAAACTTCCTTTCCTTAAAAGGGCTCCAAAGAATCTTATCTCCATCTCCAACTTGGTAGAGAACAATAGATAAAAAAAAAAAAAATCTATGATGGCATCAACTTCCTAGTCAAGAGCTGTGCTAAAAAATTGACGGGAGCCACTGGAAAATTCCAATAGATCAACCACCGAAGCCTCCTGGACATGTGCAATACTATACACATGTGAAATCTTCCTTGAGGTCATATCTCCACACCACAAGTAATGACAAAAATTAATCCTAGAGCCATCACCCCCAGCAAGTCTACCGCATCTTGAAAAGACCCCCATTCTCTTCTGATATTTTTCATGCAGTCCATGTCCCACGTTAGAACAACACTCACGCCAAGCATTACCAAATTTGGAATCCATTACAGCTTTCCACAAGGCATCTCTCTCATGTTGATGATGCCACAATCATTTCCTTAAAAGGATCCATTTGAACAAAAGCAAGTTTCGAACTCTCATTCTGTAAGGGTCCAGGGGTTGAGCAATGTTAGGGGAGATTGTGTGCAGAAGTAGTTTAGTTGTTGAAGGCTCGTGAGAATAATCAGTTGTTGAAAGCTCGTGAGATTGAATGCAGAAGTAGTTAAAGTTGTTAGAAAGTTAGTTCTGTTAGTGTGGTAATACGACAGGTCGTGAGTGTATTCTTGTTTAATAGAGTTTGATTGCACGATGTCGTTGAGTTGAATGTAAAATGTGTAGGAAGCTCGAAACGGTGTCGTTCTAATAATGTTTAGCTATAAAAACAGATTGGAATGAAGTGAAAAGGAGTAAGATGAAATTAACAGAATTTCCCTCGCAATCTTCTATTCAATTCTCTCTCCCTTCTCTCTCTACTTCCTGGACTTTCTCTCTCTAGTTCTTGGTAATTCATATTCGGTGAAGGGGCCCATTACAATTGGTATCAGTAGTCATGGCTGAAGTAACGCGATCCTATTCACAAGTGGTGGATTCTTTGAATAGTCTACGAGAGCAACAAGATCGACATCAGAAGCAGCTCGAGGATACAATTGCTGTTCTGTTACAGCAACAAGAAAATGCAAGAATTGACAGAGAAAATCAAGATAAAAGGTTTGCAGAAGTATTACAGCAGATTTCAAAAATATCAATCAATGGATCAAACGCACAGGAAGAAATGCATGACGACAGTGAAGAGGTACCTGGCCGTGACCATGTTGATAGAGGAATTTTTAGAAACATCAAAGTGGAGTTTCCAAGGTTTTCTGGTGGAAATCCAGTGGCGTGGGTGTATAAGGCTAATCAATATTTTTTGTACCATCAAGTACCTCTAGGACAAAGAATATTCTTTGCTTCCTTCTATATGGAGGAAGAAGCCTTGGTGTGGTTTCAGAATTCATCTGAAGCAGGTTTATTTCGTTCTTGGGATGAGTTTACTCAAGCATTGCAGGTAAGATTTGGATTATCTGTTTATGACGATCCAATGGAGGCTCTTACAAGGTTGAAGCAAGTGAGTACAGTAGCAGCCTATAAGACAGAATTTGACTTGATTTCTAATAGGCTTAAGGGAATCTCTGAGAAGAATAAGCTAAGTTGCTTTATAAGTGGCTTAAAAGATGAGGTAAGATTCGCTGTGAAGATGTTTAATCCTAAGAACTTAAATGATGCGTTTGGATTGGCCAAGATTCAAGAACAGAACATTTGGAGCACTAGGAAGGTGTGGAAGAACACCTCATATGATTCGGGGACTAGTATGCAGAAACCAATACAGGCTCCTTCCATCTTGGGAGCACCCCCTCGAGGGCAGACTGTTTCAAAAATGCCTTTCCAAAGGATCTCAGAAAATCAGATGCAAGAAAGGAGGAAGAAGGGGCTTTGTTACTTTTGTGAAGAGAAATATTATCAAGGCCACAAGTGTGCAAAACCAAGAGTATATGTATTAGAAGGTATGGACTTATCTCAAATGGAGTCATGCGAATTAGAAGAAGAAACTGAACAGTCAGAAGAAAATGATGATCAACAGATGAAAGGGGTCGCTGGTGTGGCTTCAATTTCAGTCCAAGCCTTGGTGGGAACACCAAGTCCCAAAACAATGAGGGTTCTTGGCCATATCAAGAAGAGAAGGTTAACTATTTTGATAGACTCTGGCAGTACCCATAATTTTGTGGATACTGCAGTAGCAAGTAAATGTGGACTGGCAATACAACAATCTGAACCTTTGCAAGTCAGAATTGCAAATGGTGATATGGTGGCTAGTGAAGGGAAGTGTTGTAATGTGACACTACTTATACAAGGTACGAAATTTGTATCTGATTTACTTACCTTGAATTTGGGTGGTTGTGACATAGTCTTAGGAGTCCAATGGTTGCTGTCATTGGGCCCTATCCTTTGGGATTTTGGCAAATTAAGCATGCAGTTCACTTACAAAGGAGTTTTGACCTGTTTAAAGGCCTTAACTTCCACTTCTAGCAACCTTGTGGATGATGTGGAGGTTACTAAAATCTCTTCTATGGAGAGCAAGGGATTATTTTTATAAATCACTGCAGTTCAGTCTCAAGAGGTGTTGCATGATGTACCTCAGGATGTCTTGAAATTGTTAGATAGCTTTCAGATAGTTTTTGATGAACCACGAGGCTTACCTCCACAAAGGTCTCATGATCATCAGATACTTCTGAAAACAGACTCCACACCAGTGAGTGTGAGGCCATATCGATATTCATACTACCAAAAGACTGAAATTGAAAAAATAGTTAAAGAATTGTTACACTCTGGTGTCATCAGGCCAAGCCAGTCACCATTTTCTTCACCTGTCCTTTTAGTGAGGAAGGGAGATGGTTCTTGGCGAATGTGCATAGACTATAGGGTACTTAATGAGGCCACAATCAAGCTAAATACCCTATACCAGTGGTGGATGAATTGCTTGATGAACTTTTTGGGGCCACTGTTTTTTCCAAGCTTGATTTAAGGTCAGGCTACCATCAGATTCGCATGAAGGAGGATGACATCTCCAAGACAGCATTTCGAACACATGAGGGTCATTATGAGTTCCTTGTAATGCTTTTTGGACTCACTAATGCACCCTCCACATTTCAAGGTCTTATGAATGATGTCTTTAGACCATTTTTAAGAAAATTTGTCATTGTTTTCTTTGATGATATCCTGATATATAGTAGAGATTTGCAATCACATTTGAAGCATTTAGCCACTGTTTTGCATACCTTACAAGACCATCAATTGTATGCTAAGAAATCTAAATGTCACTTTGCTTGCCGTGAGATTGAATACTTGGGACATCTCATTTCTAAGGAGGGAGTCATGGCAGATCAGAAAAAGATAGAATCAATGATTAAATGGCCAATTCCTAAGTCTGTTAAATCCTTGAGAGGGTTCTTGGGATTGACTGGCTATTACAGGAAGTTTATTCGAGATTATGGCATCATAGCTGCTCCATTAACAGCCTTGTTGAAGAAGGAAGCTTTTAAGTGGTCTGAGGAAGCAACTAAAGCATTTGCTGAATTGAAACAAGCCGTGACACAACCTTCTGTTTTGGCTTTGCCAGATTTTTCTAAAGTGTTTGTGATTGAATGTGATGCATGTGGGAGTGGTGTAGGGCCTGTATTGATGCAAGAACAAAGACCTTTGGCTTTCTTGAGCCAAGCTTTAAAAGGAAAAAACCTGCAATTGTCAACATATGAAAAGGAATTTTTGGCTTTGGTCTTGGCAGTCAAGAAGTGGAGGCCTTACTTGTTGGGAGGCTCATTCATCATCAGAACTGATCATCATAGCCTAAAATACTTGTTGGAACAGAAGGTTGGCACACCTGCTCAACAGAAGTGGCTCTCTAAATTGCTTGGCTATGACTTCTCAGTAGAATACAAAAAGGGAGTGAAAAACAAGGTGGCAGATGCTTTGTCTAGGAAAGACCAGTGGGAGAATGTCCATTCTGTGTTAGCCATATCTGTCCCAAACCCTATGTGATTAGAGGAGATAAAAAGGGCATATGTTGAAGATCAGGTGGTACAGCAACAGTTTGTGAATTTGCAACAAACCCCTACAACAAGTTCATCATTTTCTATTAGAGGAGGAATTTTGTTTAAGAAATGGAGGTTGTATATTCCTGACTGCACTGACTTAAAAGTCAGAATCTTGCATTTTATTCATGCAAGCCCTGCTGCAGGTTATTCAGGTTTCCATAAGTCACTACAGAGGGCAAGGTCTGACTTCTACTGGCCTGGTATGAAAACTGAGATAAAGAAATTCATCAAGGAGTGTGAAGTCTGCCAGAGAAATAAAGTTGAAAATGTTCACCCAGCTGGGTTACTTCAGCCCTTAAAAATTCCTCAAGCAGTTTGGACTGATATCTCAATGGATTTTGTGGAAGGATTGCCATTGTCTAGAGGTTACTCAGTTATTATGGTGATTGTTGATAGGCTTTTGAAATATGCTCATTTTTTGCCTTTAAAACATCCCTTCACAGCAGTTAAAGTTGCCTCAGTTTTCTTGGACCATGTTTTTAAATTACATGGCATGCCAAAATCCATTGTGTCAGATCGTGGCTCCACTTTCCTCAGTTCATTTTGGAAGGAGTTCTTCAAGTTACAAGGTGTAAATCTGGCTTTTTCTTCAGCATACCATCCTCAAAGTGATGGCCAAACCGAGGCTGTAAACAAATGTTTAGAGCAATTTTTAAGGTGTTTTTCAGGTGATAAACCAAAGCAGTGGTCTGACTGGTTGGCTTTAGCTGAGTGGTGGTACAATACCAGTTTCCACACCTCTACTAAGATCACTCCCTATGAGGCAGTTTATGGTGTTCCACCTACTCCACTCAGAGGCTATGTTCCAGGTCTTTCCTCTAATCAAGCTGTGGAAGAATTGTTGAAGTCTCGAGAACAGATTTTAGACATTTTGAAGACTAATATGTTGTTGGCACAAGAAAGAATGAAATTTCAGTACGATAAACAGCATACTGAGAGAACTTTTACAGTGGGAGATTGGGTTTATTTAAGGCTTCAGCCTTATAGACAGAAGTCTTTGGCAGTAAGGAGAAACATGAAACTGTCACCTAAGTTTTTTGGTCCTTTCCAAATATTGGAAAGGATTGGACGGGTGGCTTATCATCTTGAATTACCTCCACAGTCACAATTACATCCTGTTTTCCATGTCTCTTGTTTAAAGCAAAAGATTGGGCATCATATTTCTCCTTTGACAACATTACCTCCAGTGGATATTCAAGGTGAACTTGCACCTGAGCCTCAGATTATTCTACAACGTCGTAGCAGAAAAGTGAACAACAGAGCAGTGGTCGAAGTTTTGGTTCAGTGGGAAGGCACTGATGCTGATCAAGCTACCTGGGAGCCTTATTGGCAGTTAAGGAAAAGTTTTCCTCACCTTGTGGGCAAGGTGCTTTGAAGGGGAGAGGTATGTAAGGGTCCAGGGGTTGAGCAATGTTAGGGGAGATTGTGTGCAGAAGTAGTTTAGTTGTTGAAGGCTCGTGAGAATAATCAGTTGTTGAAAGCTTGTGAGATTGAATGCAGAAGTAGTTAAAGTTGTTAGAAAGTTAGTTCTGTTAGTGTGGTAATACGACAGGTCGTGAGTGTATTCTTGTTTAATAGAGTTTGATTGCACGATGTCGTTGAGTTGAATGTAAAATGTGTAGGAAGCTCGAAACGGTGTCGTTCTAATAATGTTTAGCTATAAAAACAGATTGGAATGAAGTGAAAAGGAATAAGATGAAATTAACAGAATTTCCCTCGCAATCTTCTATTCAATTCTCTCTCCCTTCTCTCTCTACTTCCTGGACTTTCTCTCTCTAGTTCTTGGTAATTCATATTCGGTGAAGGGGCCATTACACATTCATACCCTAGATTGGCTAGGTGGAAAAGGTAATATTTATAAAAGGGCAATAGAATTACCTTTATAAAGTTTTAGTTGGGTGTTCAGGTAGAGTTTTAATTCTAGGGGAAACAGAGGGTTGGGGTCGGGTCCGGTGTATTTTGGGGTTGTTTTCCAAGGGCTTTTTGGGTCATTTTGGATTAAGTGTTTTCTTATATACATTCAGTGTACTTGGTTTCTTCTTTCGATATATATAATTTTTACTTATCAAAAAAAAAAAATTACCTTGATAAAGAGTACTTTGTCAAATCTACCCACTTAATTTATGTCCTTGTTTCCCCTTCCAAATGGCATTGCTAATTACATTGAAAGATTATAGAATTCTTATGGGGAGGTGGGAAGGAAGAGCTAAAATCTCACCTAATAAATTGGTCCACGTTTTGATCCCCAATATCGAAAGGAGGTTTGGGGATTAAGAGATTGATTCCTGTCAATCAGACTCTATGGAGAAAACGATTATGAAACTATGCCACTGAAAGAGACAACCTTTGGAGGATGGCGATAGAAATGAGCTAGGGCAGTTTGTGGGGTGTGTGGTGCTCTAATGTGATTTATGGAGTGGTTTATTGAAGAATATATGAAGAGGTTGGTGGGAGTTTTCTAGATTCATCAGGTATGAGGCGAGATACTGTTCTACTATAAGTTTCGGACATGATATATGGTGCAGAGATCAACCTCTTAATGGGGCTTTTTCCTGTTATATTTAGTAGTGCATGACTTAAAGCTTTGGTGGTAGACAATTTGTAGACAAAATAGCTCTAATCAATGGGAAGTAGAATATATTAGAGCAGCACATGGGAGGGAGTTGGACCTCTTTTCCTTGTTCTATACTTGATTGTATTACGTTTGATAAATATGGGAGAGAAGACAAGATGTGTTGGGCCCTATCCAAGGGAGGAGTGTCTGAAGGAAAATCATTTTAGTATGTGCTATCTCCCCATGAAAGCCCTAATTTCCCATGGAAGTATATTTGGCAGAGTAAGGCTCCCCTAAGAGCAAAATTCTTTGCTTGGGTGGCAGCATTATGAGAAATCCTTACATTAGATCATTTAAGGAAGCAACAGGGTAGATGAATAAATTGGTGTTGTATGTGCAAGAGAGAAGGAGAATGAGTGGACCATTTGTTATTACACTCTGAAGTAGCCAGTTCTTTATGACAAGCTGATTTCAGCCTTGTCGGGTTAGAGTGGGTCATATGCCTTGGCAGCTGGTGGATCTTTTCATGTGTTGGACAAGTCGGTTCTGGCCTTCGGCAGCCAACGTAGTGAAACCTTGTGTAAAATACTCCTGATCGCCTAATATGGAGTATTTTGGTGAGAGGAATGACCAAGTTTTGAGGGTTGTGAGAAGACTATGGAGGAGCTATTATCATCATTGGATGGATGCAAACTTCTGTTCTTTCAGCTTTAGTTTCAGGATTCTCACACTAGTTACTCTCTGGAAAGGTGTATAAAATGTGTACTCCATGTGCACTTGGATAGTGCCTTTATGATCATTAATAACATTATCCAAAAAAATGACCAGGTTTTTGGACAAACATAAAATTAATTAATATGATAGAGAAAAGGCAAGTTTCATGTCTCTGTAGGGACAAAAACATTTCTTGCATTTCTGGCTGGATTACCCATAACTGGAATTTTTCTTTCATTTCTCGCATGGAAACTGAGAATTCCATCATTGTCCAGCTGAGAGTGTTAAATTGGCGGTTGAGAAAAGCTGAGAATAGCTCTGTCATTGATGCAGGTTTCCTGTAGCAATCTCTATGAGGATGAATAGGCCAAACAGAAAACAATACAACGGTTAGAAGTTACCCTTGGGGAGGGAGGGAGAGGGAGAGTCTAGCAACAAAAAAGGATCACCATTCACCTGGAAAACCACTGACAATGATGATGATGATTCCCCATGATTGGAAGAACCAAAGCCAGAACCCCTACACAATCGCAGAAGAATGCTGGTAACAGGGATCCAGGATCTCTGATCAAATGCTGAAAGCAATGCTGTTGGCAATATCTGGATTGCTGCTTCATTGCTCTCAAAAGCAGCCAAGTATTCCTTGCAATGTACCAGGACCGATATAGATTGAAGAAGAAGATCCTTAAGATCTGCACTTGATATCCTTGGGTCATTGAAGTGGGTAACTACAAAGGTGACCTGCTCAACAACACATCTCACACATAACTTATTTGACTCACATTATTGAGTGCATTTAACATTCTGAGTAAAGTAAACATCATGAATCTTTTGCCTTAATAAAATGCCCGAGTAGTAGCATAAGTAAGATCTAAACTTGTAGGAAGGCTGAAGCCAGTGTATCATTTATGTAAGTAATAATAGTTCATGTTCCACATATAAAGAGGTTATCGGCAACCAAGATCCTCTCGTCATTGGATGATTGATTCATACTTCTTTTTTATGCATGATGTTACATTCACCATGAATATCATATAGTTTTATCAAGGGCTTGAGCGTTACATTTATGTTTCGAAAATTGGAGATAAACACAGGTTCCTTCATCGGATAGGTATGCTACTAACCAATAATCCAGCAGTAGATAACTCCAAACTGCCACCAGCATACATTCAAAATATTCAGTATATACTACTATTGTGATAAAATGAAAGGAAATAGAAGAAGATTAACAGATGAGACATACAAATGAAGCAAGTCCCTGCATGACAAAGACTGCAGGTGGAACGAATGGAGGATCACTCCTACGCAACACATGAAAGCAGTCTTTCTGTGACAGCAAATGGTATAGAAATCAATAATAAGGTTAATGGAAACAAAATGCCATCAGCATTAGACAAGTACAGCGTCAGAGTGAAAACTTAGACGGCTGATTATATATCAAATACTACAGGCTATATATGGTATGTCTCAATCCTTTGACATAACACAAACCTTTTTATTCTTTTTGAAACACAAAAAAGAATCCAGAGTTTATTTTATGTCTGGGAGCATCAACACAGAAAATAGTTTATACATGTTCTATGCAATACCATACAACTTTCATATGATAAGATTTTACAAAGTCTCGTGTTGATAAAGATTCTGTATACCAAAGCTTCCAGATAAAATTCAGGTATGTAAGCGAACAAGGAATCCACTTTGCTAAGAACCAGAAGCAATTGGACAATCCTGCTGCATACATCCCTCTCTGCTTCCATTGAGAATATAAAGAAATGCGATACCTGAGAACCATAAAAGACAATTAGAAACTATGAGTACAAACCCAAACCAAGCTTTGAATCAGAAGCTGAGCTGTCACTTCCCTAAATTTCTTTCAGAACTCCCAACTACAAGATGGGCAGGTTAATACACACACACACACACACACATATATATATATATTACTTTCGTGCACTCTTTGGTTTTGTGCACTCTTTGGTGCTTTGGTTTTCTGCTTTAGTGATTAATGGAGCTTATGTTCATGATTTTCTGTCATCGCTTTCTGTTTCTTAGAATGTATTTAGGTGTTTTGTTTTGTATACTTCCTGTATACACGAGCTTCGCCTATACATTCATTTCTAATAAAATTACTTCTTACTTAAAAAAAAATACATATATATACACATATTTAGACATATATGTACAGGCATAAAATTATTGATGCTATGGTGAGCACTGAGGACCTTATCTTCTCATACAAAGCTCCGTGTTATTCATATCCAAAAGTTATGACAAAGTATTAACCAGACAACATGTGTACCCAAAACATCTACTCAGTTACAAAATTACAAAAAGGGAAAAGATAATGATGAACAAAAAGTTCCACAAAGTCCTGGGGTACAAAGCACGCATGTATAATACCGTGAAACTAGGTATCCTTGGTCACCATTGAATATCATTGGGCCATAAATGGCCCCAAACAAAATCAATTGGATCAATACAACAAAAAATTTAGTAAAAAGAGCAAGTACATGTCCATCTAAAAGTTCAATAAATCGAACTTATTGCAAGCCAACACAGCAAAACTAAGAGGCCAAAATTACAACAAGCGAAAATCACAACTGAATAGAAAGATATGAACTACAACAGAGTAAAGATGTAAAGTATGACACATTCCAGAATTTAGCCGTAGTTTGCTTTAAAGGATATAGGTAATTCAGAAAACCTACTTATGTGAACATCACCATCTTTATCAAGAAAAACATAATCAGAAAGTATGCCCTTATGGTTTTGGTAGGGACTCAACATTGCACACCACAAAAATAAATTGATGGTGAGAATAGATGATATGCATCATTACGTAAACCCACAATCAGAGAAGGAACCAAAATGAGAACATACACACAACTGCATTTACTAACCAGTACCCAATTATCAAACCTTCTTTCAATCACATATCAGACATATGGCTTAATGTTACATCAGATACCATTTATAGCCTAAACTAAAAAAATGTCGAAATGCTAATGAAATGGTCATGACTAGGGAAATGTTACTAAATGATAACGGGTCCATTTGGACTCAGTGGGTTAATTTTAGAGATCTCAGGAAACATTCTAGTTTGGTAGCTAATATTTCATCCAACTGCTCTTAGTCTTGGACAAGAGTCGGTCAGGAAAGGTTTGGCTAATGCCTCTAGCCATGCTGTCCAGACTGCTTGTGTTTCCCAAGCTAGTACATGAGTAAAAAAAATACAAGCCAAATTGAATTTCAAAAAGAATTCCTCATGCTCATCTTACCATGTACAATGTCTGACACAGTCAATAACTTCTTCACGATAGCAATTGCGGGCTTCTTTCAAATGCTTTAATTGCTCACTGCAAGTTCCTCCTTCTCTTATCTGTTTATCAGTTTCATCTAGCACAGAGATTGACTGTGACTGATGAGACATGTAAATTGATGCCTACAGTTAGAAGAATGTATTTCAGATAATTAAAACATTCAAAAGAATCAAGGAAGATCAATGCAAATAAGTGAAAGGTCTTTGGCAGTAGACATGAGGTAAAATGCTCTAAAAAAGGGAGCAAACATATAGCAAACTAGAAGGTAGAGAGTCAAATGCAGAATGTTGTAGCATTCAAACTAGAGCAAATGCTCAATTCAAGAAGTGCCCAAAATAGGCAGGCATGGCACAGATCACAAAAATGTCAGTTTCACCAACAAGCAACACCACTTATTACAAAGGTCAACAACCATTATAAGGGTTGTAAAAAAATACAAATATATATAATGTACTCTAAATCAACAAATCACCATGTTAAGTTTAAGGAAAATGATAAGCTTACAATTAGTATACAACTAGTTTACTACTCTATTTAAAATGAAGGGTATTTAAGTAAAATTGAAATTATCTTTTAATGAAGTGTCACAATTACATTGGTTGATTTAAAATGAATTGTAAGGTAGTTGTAAGTGTATCATTATCCTAAGTTTGATAGCATTAATTTTTATATAAATTGTCAGAAATATGTGAGACAGTATAGGAATGGAAATAAAGATCAATGCAGATGCCAAGTTCAAAATCAACAAAAAAACTCGTACATTCTCCAAAGAATAAATTTTACCCATTGGTTCCTCACCTGCTTAAAATTTGGTGCAAGACCTATATGATACAAAAACAGCAAGGCATCTAGAAGTTCTTCTTCTTCTCTTAGTGCAGCAGAAGACACATCAATTTCCTGGGTACAATTATCACATGTTGGACTGGGTGATAACCAAATTCAGATTCAGATTGATCACTGGAGCTAGGTTTTCCGTTATGTCATTGTTCAAACTTCCAGCACTGCATTCTGCAGCAACATGAGCAGATCTCTCTGGAATATGGTTGCAATGGGCTGAAGAACTTTTGCCTGTGTATCTAATTAGATCCTTTGAGATTCTTGTGAAGTCATCATACCTTGAACTTGAACAGCAACATGGTTTATGCCTAGTTGAATGAGTAACTCTGGTTTCTTCATCATCCATACACCCTTCCTCCCAACTGATCACTTCTGCTTCCTCATTATTTGCAGGATTTGATTTCAATAGATGACTGAATGAGCCTCCAAGCCTAGATATGTCAGTTCGATGAGGATCATTTTTCAGAAATAAGTGCATGGGAAAACTTCGTTGGCCACCCCTATGAAGAAAACTGACATTGGGGTCAACTGTTTCACAGCTCTTCAACCAGCCACAGATGTCCCTCATGTCAAGTCCTTCAGATAGAAAATGGAGTATAACTGTGTACAAAGAAACAAGAACAGAGTTGCTCGAGACCCATATAACCTTCCTCATACCCAATTCTAGTCCAGACTTTACTGCTATGCATGCTGCTATGGCCTCTGCTAGAAGAGGGTTAGGCATTGTGTCTTGATTTTTCCTCAAGGTCGCCAAAAAATGGCCTTATTCATCTCTTAATGCCACTCATATTCCTATTTTACAATATTTTTTTATCAACTGCCACATCCCATTTGATTTTAAAAAAACCTTGAGGTGGACATTCTCATATAACTGCCCTTCTGTTTTCTGCGGAGACTTGATGCTCATGTCTTGGTTCAACTATACATAATTCCAGCTGCAATTGTTTCACTTTATGTATCATAGTCTGAGGATCTATCAAAATGTTCCTGAACACTAACTGAATTCTTCTCCACCAAAGGTTCCAGAGAGTTAAGGACAAGTCTATCATTTCTTGCTTGTCTAACTTGTTGAACATGTCTTCCATTAACTCCCTAAAGCTCTTGTATGACCAGTTGCATTTCTCAATTTTTCTGGATAGCTGGCTCAATACATCATTAGCTGAGACACACTCCCACAATATATGTTCAATGATTTCAGGCACCATAAGACACATTGGAAGATTTGGATCATCCAATATATTCCTTTTGTACAAATTAATCTTGGTGGCTGTATATTTCGACAAGCTCTCCAAAGTAAATTCTTGACTACTGGAGGTATGTGAATCTTCCATAGTCTGGTCCACTGTTCCTTCTTATTACTGTTGTATGAGTTCTGGCCTTTTTTTCTATCTTGCAATTCCCCTTATAAATGATATGCACTCCTCACTATAAAGCAACCATTAACATCATTCCTCCATATCAACTTGTCTTGTTGATTGCTTTGACTGATTGGTAATTTCTTAATTAAATAAGCTTCCATGTTGCAAAACACTTACTAAATTAAAGGGAGGTTCCATTCTTTTTTTCCTGGCAGTATCAGTGCTTCCACTTTAGCTTCTTCCCCAATGATTTATTGCCACTTTGAGGTTTGTAAGATGTTGGTTGTGGCAGCCATGGATCAGACCATATTCTCACTGACTTCCAATTGCCAATTCTCCATTGAAGTCCTTGTTGTAGAAGCTCTCTTGCAGAAAGTATACTTCTCCATATGTAGGAGGGGTTGCTTCCCATTTTTGCTTCAAGAAAATCAGATTTGGAAAAGTATTTGAGCTTCAACACTCTTGATGATAAAGAATTAGGATATAAGAGGATTCTCCATCCTTGCTTTGCTAACAAAGCAATGTTAAAGTTTTCAAAGTCTCTAAATCCAAGTCCTCCTATGTCTTTTGATTTCCCCATTTGAGACCAACTCATCCAGTTCATTCTCTTTTCTTGGTTTACCTGACTCCATCAATACCCTCTCATCATGTTGTTTAGTTTTCTCAATAAAGTTTTAGGAAGTTTAAAAACTCCCATTGAGTAAGTGTAAATAGCTTGAATGACAGATTTGAGCATAATTTCTCTCTCTACTTGTGATAAGAATTTGTGCTTCCAATTGCTCATTTTGACACTGACTTTGTCTAGTATAGCCTTGAACTCCTTACTTCTTGATCTGCCTACCAAAGCTAGAAGGCCTAGGTGTTTCTCCTGTAAGTTTGTGACTCTAATCCCTGCCATACTAGTTATGTTGTTTTTTGTTGAGATTCTGGTATTTCTACTAAAAAAGATAGAGGACTCGTCTTTGTTCATTCTCTGGCCCGATGATTCCTCATATTGACTAACAAGCTCCATCATTTTCCTCCATTCCAAATCTATTGCTTGGCAAAATAGCAAATAGTCATCTGCAAAAAATAGATGACCAATATGCAGTTTTCCTCTAGCTATTGGAAGCCCTGTGATCTGCCTAGTAATCTCTGCTTTATTGAGCATCTGAGTATGTGCCTCCGAGCATATAATAAATAGATAGGGTGATAGTGGATCACCCTGTCTAACTCCACGAGATGGGTTGTGGGATTCCATTGATTAATAGTGAGTAAGAAACTGTTGAAACACATCTTGAAATAAGATCAATTCATCTTCTGTTGAATCTCATCTTCTTCATTACAGTTTCAATAAAAGACCACTCCAATCTGTCGTAAGCTTTACTCATGTCCATCTTAAGAGCCATATACCCTTTTGAACCCTTCATTTTGGACTGCATTGAATGCATAGTTTCATATGCAACTATCACACTGTCTGTTATCATTCTTTCTGGTATAAAAGCAGTCTGAGTTGTTGAAATTATGCTTGACAGAATGTTCTTCAATCTGTTTGCTATTGCTTTGGCCATAACCTTATACATCACATTACACAAACTTATTGGTCTAAATTTTGTTACAGTAGTGGGATTTTTGACCTCTTGGATTAAAACTATGAATATCTCATTAATAGAGTTGTCCCAATTGTTTGTGTTAAGAGCTTTAGTAATTGTCTCACATAGTTCCTTACCTCTTATATCCCAATGTTGTTGAAAAAATTAGCTCAAAACCCATCTGGACCTGGGGAACTCATAGGATTCATATTAAGAATTGTATCTTAAACTTCTGAAAAATCAATATCTCTCAGAAGCATTTGGTTCATCTCTTCTGTGATCAACATTGGCATTGTCTCTACACACTGTTGTTGGCCCTCTAGATTTGAAGTAGAGAATAGATTTGTGAAGAAGTCTTCGAAATTTTGATTAATGACTTGTGAAGAAGTTTGAAGCTACCCCTCTCCATCATAGATTCAATTAATTGTTTTAATCTTGCACCTTTGAGAAGCACACTTGTAAAAGTAACTTGTGTTTCTATCTCCCTCTTTAAGCCATCTTTGTTTGGACCTTTGTTTCCACTTCACTTCTTCTTGTTCCAATCTCCAATTAATTTGCATTTGAATCTGTTTGATTTCTTGAATATCAAAACCTGTGTTCCTTGCTTGAAGTTGTAAAATCTTTCCTTGCTGCATCTTGATTGTCTCAGAGGCTTCCTTTTCTTTGTTCTTACTCCATTTTATTAACTGTATTTTTCAATTGTCCATCTTGTTTTCAAATCTTCTAACGAGTTTGCATTTCTGTTTTGAACATGCCAAGCTGTTGAAATTAAATCTTTGCAGTCAATATTGGTGCCCCAACTGTATTCATATCTAAACAGTCTTTCTTTCCTTCTTGCAGGTTGTGTCTGAGTATTCATGACTGTTAAGAGAGGATAGTGATCCAAAGAACTTGTTGCTATTGTTGTAACCTCTATTGATCGAAACATAGTGAAACAAGTAGTGTTAGCACATACTCTATCTAACCTCTCCTTGGTGAATACTGATCCTTCTCTGTTGTTAGACCAAGTATGTTTGAGTCCATTATAACCCATGTCACTTAAATCACAATCCTGCAAAGCTTTCCTGAATCCTTGAATTTGAACAAAAGGTCTTTGAGATCCTCCCCATTTTTCATGTTGATAAAGAATTTCGTTGAAGTCTCTCATACACAACCATGGACTATGGTCTATAGGTTGTAAACACCAAAGTAGCTACCAACTTTCCTCTCTTTTTGCAGTTACTGAGTGGCCATAAAACCTTGTGACAGTCCACACCTTCCCAAGTTTTGAGTCATTAACCTTCACAGAAATATGGTATCTGGTATAAGTGTGAACCTCCATGTCAATAGTTGAATTCCACATCATTGCCAACCATCCGCTACTCCCTTTTGCATTAACAGTAAAACTTCTATCAAATCCAATAATTCCTGATTTCTTCAATCCTCTCCCTCGAGCTCTTAGTTTCAATGAGGAAGAGGATATCTAAGCTCTTTTGCTTCACTAAAAAATGAAGCTCTCGAACTGTTCGTGGGTTCCCAAGCCCTCGACAGTTCCATGTTATGCATTTCATTGTAGCTGATGGGGCTGCTTAGCAGCCACCACCATTTGTTCCTGAGTTTGGCTCCTTCTAAGATTGAGCTCGTCTTTCTGTCTTTTGTTAATCATTTGTAGATTCTCATTCTTATTTGTTTCTTTGTCCCTTTTTCTACCTCTTGTAATAACTCTGCTAATGTAATCAGTTTCCATCTCCTCTGTTGTTGAAAGGTTGAGTGCTCTTGCTCTTCTTTTCCAACCCAGAGGTTTAGAAAACACTTGCTCATTCTGCACAGGATCACTTTTAGATAAATCTAAATTAATCTCTGAAGTGTTTGTACCTTGCATGCTTTCTTTGGATCTCAAATCTGGATTGCTGACTTTTTCCTGAACTCCTTCCTAAATCTTTGATTCCTTATACCCCTCTTCTTGTTGACTTCTTGTTTGATCTTCTATAATCTCATCTTGCCTTTGTTGCTCAAGATAGAGTTTTTGTTTTCCTTCATCATTTACTACTGCAGTCTTGTTGTAACTTCCAGAATGCTGATCATGTGCGGCTTCATCAAGATTCTCATCCTGTGTTACCTGATTTCCTTTAAGATTGATTAGAGCCGCACGGCTTTGACCCTCTCCATTGCCCGAGTCGTTGTTCTAACTACTAAGTCCCCTTCCCTCTATTCCTGTGTCTCCACTACCTATTAAGTTAAAAGTTATGGCCTTTAACCTTTTACCATATTGGTTTTGAGATGTTTCTGCAGTACTAAACCTTGTTTTTTCTAGAACACATACTCGACCAACATGTTTGATAACCCCATAATGAAAACAAAATAAAGGCAACTTTTCATATTTAAACTTTACCCAGCTTTGTTTGCCTTCAACTCTAATTAGTTTCCCACGAGGTATAGGCTTTGTAATATCCATATTGGCTCTTATCCTGAGATATTTTTTCCACCCAATTCCATCCCCATCCACATCAACAGTTATCACTTCCTCAAGAAACCAATTTTCTCACCTCCATCCACTGTCATGGTTGCTAGAGGCCGACCATGTAGTTGGATCCAAAATGATTCTTGATTAAAATCCATCTCATTAGGGGGAGTACTTTTATCAAAAAGTTGTATACAGATTAAGTGTTTATCAAAGGTTTCATGGTCTACCATTTAACACTCTTTCAATATCTACATCTTTTTGAAATTCAACCAAGAATCTATTATGTCCCACCTCATTAAAACAGATTGAACCCTCAGGATTCCAAACTTCGGTCAAAGTTGCTTTAAAAGCCTCCTTGTTTAAACTCTTGTCCATCAAAATTAGAAGAAGCAGGCATCTATGAGCTCTGGCATCTGCACGTTTGGTGTCATCCACTGAAAAGTTTACCTCTTCTTTCTCAGTTTCTGTTAACTTGAATCTTTCCCATAGATTTGTTAGTTCTTTTGCCAAAACTGTCTGTTGCAGTCTCTCTATTTCACCAAAAAATTTATCAAAACCCTACTCCACCACCTCACCCTTCTAAGAAGGAAAGGACACTCACCTTACCCAAAAAAGGAAAGGACCCTCTAAGGTGGCCAACCTTGGGCGGCTTTGTTTTGCACGCGAGCCATTGTAGAGAATTTAGGTATTTGGAAAGTGAGAAGTGTAAGAGCACTCACAATGGGTTTTGTAAAACCCATTTTTATGTAAAATTTGAAGAAAAGTAGCCTGAAACTACCTCTAACGGATTCTTTATTTTCAAAAGTATTTTACATTTTACTACAGTGTTAAACTAAATGTAGAGTGAACTATTCACAAATGTAAAAATATTTTATTTATTTATTGTCTTTTCATGTACTTTATCTCTCACAATAGTTTCTCTCTCTTTGTACTTTTTTTTCCAACAAACTATTAAATAATATAATATAAAGAAAAATAGATAAACTGATGTATGGTATATTGTAAAAGTTAGTATGTAAAATAGAAAAAATGAGTTTTGATGATATATTTTAAAGGATAAGATACATAAACCATTGGGAGTGCTCTAACACATGTATAAGATTTTTATACAAATAAATTTATAAAAATAATTTTACAATTCATAATATATATTTAATCATTTCAATTTATAAATTTATTTTTATAAAATTTCATAATCCCTCTAAAAATGTCATAACTATGTGCGGGAGCTTTTAGTTGGGTATCCAACATACTAAAAGTTGTGTCCTTATGTGTGTTTATTTCAGATGAAACTCTTTGTAATTTTCTTAAAAAGAAAAGAAACTCTTTGCAATATGTGTTTAGCCAATTGAGATCTCCCGCCAGCACAGTCTTAGATTTGAGTTGTAACTTTCCAACAAGATTCTAAGGGTAATACTAGATATATTTTAATCTAAGCAAGTTTCACGCACTCGTTTTAAAAAAGAGTACGATCCATTAGTAAAAAATTAATTTCTTCATGCGAGTCTCATATTTATCCATTTTTACAAAAATAATACGTGAGATTTATACATTCTAAAACTGCAAATATCATTTATCTATCATGTATTGATTGATAAGTAATAAAAGTAGGTAGCGATTGTTTGGGAATGAAAAATTCTTATTTTTTATAATGTACTAATTTAATGTCATATAAGACTATAACGAGGGGGTGATAAGCAATAAGATAGTTGATCGAATTTTATGACTTCAAAATTTTACACAAATAGTATTAAGGCCTCATTTGTTTTTACAGAAGAGATAAGATGAATTGAGATTAAAATTAAAAGTTGAATAAAATATTATTAGTGTGAGTGGATTTTTCCCCCAGCCATGGAATTTCCTAGGCCCAGCCCATTGGGGGGACCCACTAGGAGAAAGGAAAGAATGAGGGAAAGAGAAGGGGACAAAGGCATGGGAAGCGCAATATCAGACATGGAAAAGTAATGTCAAGAGAGGAAAAGTAGTGATTTGACATAAAACAAGAGAATGCAAGATGTAAGATGTCAGAAGAGAAAAGTAGTGAAATGACTTAAAACTAGGGGCAAGAGATAAAAGGCACGAGAACCTACAAATTCAGGACTTTTGGACGGTTTGAGAGGTTTCTTGGAGAGGGAGACCTTTTTCAACCTCAGGAGAGAGAGAGAGAGAGAGAGAGAGAGAGAGAGAGAGAGAGAGAGAGAGAGGAGAAAAACCAAAGAGTAGATCTTCAGCTCCCATTGTACAATGAGGATGAGAGGCTATGAGATACTGTAAACAAACATATTATAGTGAATCTCCCCTTTCTAAACTCCAGTAGACGTAGGCCTAGTGCCGAACTATGTAAATCTGTGTGTCCTTTTCTTTTTATTTTCTCTGTATTTAAATACTGTTCACCACCATGGATGTACACATTGACACTGTACAACCGCACCGAACCACTACCGAGGGCTCCATACAATACCGATCGAGACCCAGCTCTGAAGATCCGAGTTAATGGAACTTGACCTAAAGGCGTACGAACACAACGTTAACAGTGGCGCTGTCTATGTGATCCTTTTTTTAAAAAGATCCTTATATCTTGTGTGTACTTCATATGCCTTCGACAACCCGTTCCAGGCGACTTAGAAGTTAAGAACGAGATTTTTCTTTGTGTACTCCTTTGAAGATTTTTATGTGGGATCGAAAGCAGAAGGAGGACGATTTTCTGGTGCACTAAATTACCTCCGAAGGAGCAGATGAAACTTTCTCAAATAAGTGCTCTCAACCTTTCGACTTTTATTCTTATAAAAAACACTACTGCTAAAAATGGGCAAATGAACTTCTCCTCGCCTAGGCAATTAAGTGCACTGCGTTTAATTGCTTTCCATGCACGCAGTGTAGGGCCGGGAACCCAAACTCTCTAGCCACTCGGACTGCAAATACTCAGTCATGACCACGTGGTTTACAAGAAAAGAGAGGCTGAGGCACGTTGGACATGCTCGCAGGCAAGGACCAAGTGTGCACTGTGCACTGGTGCACGTGGTTGTGCATGGCATGAATAGTGCCATGTAAGCCGAGAGCCCAGACCACCCACCAGTGGCCTCCACTCGGACCACCGACAGTCACCGCCTGAGGTAAACCGTCGGCACCTTCAGTTGGCACAAGAGTGGTCCTCGACTACCATGGCAGACCCACGACGGTCCTTAGCACACACCCCATATGCGGGAGACTCACAGAGATCTCTCAGTGGAGTCGTGAGCTCCTAGCTCGAGCCGGCGGTCTCCACTTGAACCTCCGCATCTTCTACAGTCTAAAGAGTGGTCCCTAACCACGACGACTGAACTTGGTCTCCCCTCGGCCGAGCACCCAGAGCATTGGACAGGTCAGCCAGTACACTCCACGACCACAAACCCCCCGACTACTTACTCCTCAGCCTTGGGTCCCTTGGCCAGCGCCCTCACGAAGCTCCTCGGTCATGAGCTCCTCATCCCTGAGCTCCTCCTCGACCAGCGAACATCCCAACAACAGGCTGACTAAAAAAAAAAAAGGGGAAGAGACTGAAAGAAGAAAACGAGGAAAGGCACGCATGAACTTCGGAGGCGTACACCTCATCAAATGAAGAAAGAATAAAAATGAGGAGCAGGAAAGAGATGAAATGACCAACAATGGTGGGCAATTTCAGTCAAGTAACGGACAAATAGCAACGAGCAAAAATCAGTCATAGCAGCTTAACACCCTAGTCTGTTCTTATCAAAATATGCATTTTATTTTGACTCAGCTGATTGGTCTCATGTAGCGTGAAGCACCAGTTGTACAGTCCCACTCGAACATCTCACAAAAGCGACATATGGATTAAGGAAGCTCTACCAGCTCCAACCTACCTCCTTGCGAGGCAAAGGGAAGAGTCACGCCAGAGGCGACTCTATCCCTCTCGCAAAGGAGTGCGGGTCGGCCTTCGGACACCTAACATACTTATCAGCAGAATCTCCACCAACGAAATCTCTATTAACATAATCTTCATCAGCGAAATCTGCACGAACAAAATCTCCATCAGCGAAATCTTCAACAATGAAATCTCTATCAACGGAATCTTCACAAACAGAAACTAACATTCTGACAATGCAGAAAGGAGCAAATGGAGAGGAAAGCAAAAGGGAAGAAAAAAGGCTTGGTGGGGTAAATCAATAGGACCGAAATAGAAAGGTAGCTAAGCAATAGGAGGGAAGGAACATAGCTAAAGGAAATAAGAACGGAATAGAAAGGCAGCCAAGGAAATAGGAAACGGAAGGAAAAGGCGGCTAAAGGAAATAGTTAAGGGAAATGCAGCTAAAGGAAATTGGAAAGGAAAATAAGGTTAAAGGAAATCAGTAGGACAAAGCAACGACAGGAAGGTTCGGCGGGGCAGAACCCCACTTAAAGATTGACAAACGGAAAAACTGATGGCCCAGCATAATGGGTGAGGCAAATGGAAAATAGGCTGAAAAATTCCCATCGGACAGGTTTGATAGTAATTGGCAGGGTAACTGTGAGGGGGTTTTTCCCCCGACCCATGGAATTTCCTAAGCCCAGCCCATTGGGGGGACCCACTAGGAGAAAGGAAATAATAAGGAAAAAAAGGGAGAAAGGCATGGGAAGCATAGTATTAGACATGAGAAAGTAATGTCAGAAGAGGAAAAATTGTGATTTGACATAAAGCAAGGGAAGACAATGTGTAACGTGTCAGGAGAGAAAATTAGGGAAGTGACTTAAAGCCAAGGGGGCAAGAGATAAAAGGTATAGGGACCTACGGATTCAGGGAGACTTTTGGACGGTTTGAGAGGCTTCTTGGAGAGGGAGGACCTTCTTCAACCTCAGGAGAGAGAGAGAGAGAGAGAGAGAGAGAGAGAGAGAGACTAAACCAAAAGGAGAAAAACCAGAGAGTAGATCTCCAGTTTTCATTGTACAGTGAGAATGAGAGGCGAGCATATTATAATGGAATCTCTCCTTCCTAAACTTTTGTGGATGTAGGTCTAGTGTCAAATTACGTAAATCTGTGTGTCCTTCTCTCTTTATTTTCTCTGTATTTAAATATTGTTCATCGCTATGGATACATGCACCGACACCGTACTGCTGCACCGGACCACTTTCGAGGGCTCCACACAACACTGATCGAATCCAGCTTTGAAGACTCGAGTTGCTAGAACTTCATCTAAATGCATGCGAAACACGACATTAACAGTTAGAATATATTTTTTTAATATTATTTTTATTTTAGAATTTGAAAAAGTTAAATTGTTTATTTTATTTTATATGAAAATTTGATAAAATTGTAATGATTAGATAAAAAGAATTGTAAAAACAAACTAGACTTAAATGTCAAAAAATTTTCATGATATAGTATCTCTCTGAATTGGATGAAAATTGTGAAGGCTTTTTTCATTTACAGTTGAAGGAATAGACCTATTAATTGTAACCGGGCACAATTGGGCCCAACGTTCTTAATATGGGCTCCAGCGTCCGCAGTCAATTATATATTTTATTTTAACCATTTTAACATTAATTATATATTATTTAGTTATTATTAATGAAGTGAATAGGGGTGAAAACCGACCCCTTCGGTTCGGTTTTTGGGAAAAACCGACGCCGACCGACAGGTAATTTGCGGGGAGAAAACCGGCCGAAACCGATCGACGGGGAGGAGAAACACCGGCCGAAACCGTTGCTTCCTTTCTCTATCGGTTCACGGTCGGTTCCCGAACCGAGCTTCTTCTGAGAGAGTAGAGAGAGAGATTGTTGCAGAGGAGAGAGAGAGAGAGAGAGGATGAGAGCTGGTAAGAACGCGAGGAAGAAGACGCGAGGAAGAAGATGAAGCTATTTTGAAACGACGCCGTTTGGTTTAAACGAAACGGCGTCGTTCTACTTAATTTTTTTTTAAATCGTTATAAATTAAACGACGCCGTCGTATAATTTGTGTTTAAAACACAACTAAAGCTTAAAACGACGCCGTTCCACTTAAACTTAAGTAGAACGGCGTCGTTTTAAGTTTAAAATATATATAAAAGGAAATAGTTTATTTAGTCGGCCGGTTCAGCAGTTTTAATCTGGTTCGAACCGACGCCGAACCAGCCGATATCGGTTTTCTCTATTTTCTGCCGCATGCCGACCGGTTCTCCACCGGTTTCGACCGGTTCTGAGCTCCGGCGGCCGGTCTGAGTTGGTCTAGGTCGGTTTTTCAGTTTTTTGTACAGCCCTAGAAGTGAATGAGAGTGGATGGTTTGACTAAATAGGAGCAAAATATCATTGAGGAGAGTTGAAAAGTCTTGTTTTTTTAGATTGCATAGTGAGAGCTGGAAGGTCCTCTTCTGCATTAGAGATAGACTTTATTTCATTGGATTGACAAATTATTAAAGCATCTCTTTTATAGGTTGAAACTACTTAAAAGGGAGATTTTGCTTTACTTTCTTTACGCAGAGACGATTTTATGGGCTTTAGCAGTAGCACCTCTTAGCGAATGTTTGAGATTACAGTAAAAAATATAGTTTATAATTTATAATTTAAGTAATAAGTTATATTATTAAAACTTATTTACAATTTAATAATTATATATTTAAAACATTTTTAAGCATGTTATTTTGGTTTGGAAACAAATTTAAAAAAATTCCTTTTAAGGTAGAAATGTCGTTTATTTGAATTTTTAAAGATTATGATCATATCCTTAAAAATTTAAAAATTGTAATTATCTAAAAGTAGTATGAATATTTTCATCAATTTTCATATGAGAGCTTTATAGTTTCTAATTAAATTTCTTTTTAACTCTCTCTATTTATACCTTTTTAGCTTTATAACTATCGGATTCATAAAGTTCACTATTTTGAGAAACTTCAAGAGCCTCTAATTATTTCCCTTGATGACTAAGTTACTTTATCACATAATATAAACATATATATATATATATATTTTATCTTACTCTACATTCGAGCAAAGTTTGTAAATCAAGGTGCTAATGTTGACACTTAGATTTTATTTATTACATAGTGAATTCAAGCAAACTTAGTTACATATACTATTTTCTTCTACAAAACTAAATTATTCCCGCGCATACAAATCTACGCATTCCAAGTGCAGAAATCAGCAACCAACAATAGAGAGAATATAAATTTGTCAATGGTGAAGGCGATAACGAGGAATGGCAAGTAGATGCTTGGCTCTAGGAACAGTAAGACCAAACACCTCAGTCATATCCAACTCAGTTGGCTGTATGTTATCTGGAAGGTCCCAATCAAAGCAATGCACAAGTTGTGCTATCACTAGCCGGACCACAATCAGACCCAATTGCATCCCTGGGCAGCCTCTTCTCCCAGCACCAAATGGAATTAGTTGGAAGTCACGTCCCCTGAGATCTATGTTACTCCCAACAAACCTCTCCGGGAAGAACTTCTCTGCATCACCCCAAACGCTCGTATCTCTCCCAATTGCCCATACGTTTATCATCACTCTAGACTTTCCGGGTATGTGGAAACCATTAACTGTGAAATCTTCCCTGGCCTCATGAGGAAGCAAAAGTGGTGCTACTGGATGTAGCCTTAAGGTTTCCTTTACAATCATGTCCAAGTACTCCAATCTATCCAAGTCTGCTTCCTCTACCATCCTCTTCAAGCCAACCTCAGTTTCTAACTCCTTTTGAAGCTTCTTCATTACCCGTGGATGCTTCATTAGTTCTGAGAGTGCCCACTCAATTGCCGTTGCCGAAGTGTCCATCGAGGCTACAAGCATGTCCTGCCACCAAAATTTTGATCTGCGAAATTAGCGTAATATCTTAATCCAATTGTAGAGTTATACATAATTCTGTTCTTTACGCATCTATTTGACTACGTTTAAGTATTACACACCTACCTAATAAACTATAAGTTTTTATAAATCTTTTTTGACTTATACTTTGATTCCTTGCTTAATCAATACATGAATGCAAGTGGTATGAAAACTTACCAAAATGATGGCTTTGATGTTGGACCTTTCAATGGAGTACTCAGATTCTTTTGACCCCATGAGCCTCAGCATGACATCAACAAAGTCGTCGTTGGTCTTATTTTCATCCTTGGACTGGATATGCTCATCAATGATCTTCTCAAAAAAATTATCAAAGATCTTACTAACAGCCTTCATGCGTCGTGTCAGCCCCTGAAGATCAAATGGACGAATACAAGGAATATAATCGCCGAGGTTAGGAACTGCTCCTAGATACATAGTCTCGTGGATTACAGCCTTGAATCCCTTTTCATCCAGATCTTTGTCCTCGTACTTCTTCCCAAACACCATACGGCATGACATATCCGCATTCAGAGATGTTACCTTGGCACTCAGATCTACAGCAACACAATTACTGGCAGCCTCTTGAATAAACTTCACCAGTAGGCCAATCTCTTCATTTCTCATGGATTTGAAAGAATCGATTTTAACGTTGCTAAGCATTTCGAGGGTGCACATCTTGCGTATGTTGCGCCAATAAGATCCGTACGGAGCAAAGATCATGCTCCTTTGCTCATAAGCGATGTGCTTTGCAGACTCCATAGGTGGTCTACTAGCAAACACAAGGTCGTGTGCTTTAAGGAACAGCTCGGCAGCTTGAGGCGAGGAGACAACAATAGCAGGCACCAAACCTAAGCGCAAGTGCATGATGGGGCCATATTTCTGGGCTAGTCGCTGTAGATTTCGATGAGGGAATTCCCCCAAACTATGAAGGCTACCAAAGATGGGGAACCCTCTTGGGCCAGGTGGTAATTTCCTATTCTTGTTCCAGCTTTTCAATGCCCATTGTCGCAGGAGATGTGCGAGCACAAGCAGTGCGAGTATGCTCCATGTCCAAGACACGGTGGCCATGTTTGATTCAGATGCGGTAAATGACCGAGTTTCAGGAGAGGCAGATAATTCAGCTGCTACTGGTTCCTGATATGTATACGAAGAAGAGAACTGTTCCGATTTAAGTGAAAGTAAATTTATAAACTGTGCTATTTACGTGATTCAATGGATCTATTCTACGGTAAAAGTATAATGTATCAAGCCACTCATTAATATCGTTAGGTAGAGCCGGTGACAATCGAACCACGTACGATTTGATACGAAGATGATAAGTTCTTGACTTCCGTGCAAGGACAGATTTTGTATCCACTTGCTAGAATACGTGCAAATTGCAGTTGAAAACGACCATAGATTTTTTATACATGAATAAATATAGAAGATGTCATCTTCAAAAAATTTATAATTTTTGCCTCTCTCTACTTTATTTTTCTTATAGTTCTAAAATTTTATTTAAATTTTATATGTTATCTATTTTTAAGGATATGGTCTCTCTAAAATTATTAAAATTAAATTTAAGAGAAATAATAAATTTATTAATATGGATCCTAAAACTTTTTGTTATAAAATATTAGGCTTCTTAATATAGAATCTAAAGTGAAAATATAAAAAAAATCATTTAAGGTCGATGATCTATATGAAAAATAGTTAAAAGAATTTATCCTCTAGACTTTATTGAATCAGAAAAAAATTTATTTAAACTCTCAATTATAACAATATATGTTTAATGTGACATGAAAATATCTAGATTTTGCATGAAATATTATAAAGTAGTTTACATACTAGAGTAAAAGATGACATTCTAAAATATTACTTGATAGTTTATATGAATAAATTAAATTCTAAATATTCCATGAAATAATATTTTAGAAATCTGAAATATATATTAAATTGTGTTTTTAGAATCTTTTTCTAAAGAAATGTGTTTTTAGAATTTTATTCCTACGTGTATGTAGCAAATTATCAAGATCTAATCTTATATGTAGTTATGTTTTTATGATTTTTCAATCTCTTTTTATTTTACATAAGAGAAATGATACTTGCAGTTTTAAGATGTGTAAGTCTCACGTACTCATTTTGAAAAAAGTAGGTAAATCTAAGACTCACATCAAAATATTATTTTTTAATGATATATCTTATTTTTCAAAAGAAGTGCGTAAAGTTTGCACACCCCAAGACTGAATCTAAAATTACTCTTTACATAAATGTAACATATAGTAAAAAAATTGACCCCCTTAACAAAATTGCTGGTTTCGCTATTGGGTGCACACCGAATGTGCACCGTACCCTATATATGCACACCAGTGCAATTGCATTTTTTTTCTTTTAAAATTTTTTAAATATCTTAATTATTAAAAAAATACAAATTTACTAGTAGTCACTTATTTAACTATTAAGTAAAAAAATAAAATGGGGCACATTTGGGGGCATATTGGGGAGTCATCCAAGCATTTGCCTTCAAAAAAAGTTGTTACTATACTTCGGCGTATCCTTAGTACAATTGTATTTTCTAAAAATATTTTTAAATATTATTTTTTAAAAAATATATATAAATACATCAGTAGTAACATGTTTAAACATTTAAAAAAATTAAAATATACTAACAATCAAATTCAGAGAGCAAAATCGATGGTAAACTAGCATTTTAAAAAAAAAATGTTTTAGCTAGTACAAAAGATCAATGGAAGTTTTCCGAGTTTAGCTCATTGAGCTGAAGCATGTGCATATATATGAAATGATTTGATATAATTTGATAAAAAAAAAAATTATTATAAAATAGATTTAATATCACGTTAATTTATAAATTTATTTTTATAAAAATATTATCGGTTATAACACTTAAATCAGAAAATAGCTTTAACGTATTGCCAGGTATCAATGAAGTTGAATACGTAATGTAGGAATTCATTAGTACTTTTTTGGTAAGCAAATTCTCATTAAACTAGAATAGACTAGCAAATTCTCCAGTGGTCCCTTTTGCCCACTGGAGACAAAATATATGATAGGACGTTTGCATTGGAGACAAAATATATTATCATATATATATATATATGAAATATATATAGATGGAAATAAAAATAACACAATAGCATTATAAAAAAGTTATATTTTTTTACAAATTTATAAATCATATAACAATAAAAAGTTGTAATCAAATTGCAAATAAATAAAAAAATTCAAATGTGAAAGAAAACAAATAATATATGCAAAAATCATAGTAATATATATGCAAAAGAACCTTAATATAAGTTTACAAAATGTAATTTGATTTAAGTCCAAACAAAATGTAGTTTGATTTAGGTCCTAAACAATAACTAACATATTTCTTTCTTTTTTGCCGAATTAATCGATAAGATATTAAGATTTTTATGTTGCTGTTGGCTCATCTACGCTATATATGCACAAAGTTCAATTATCCATTCTTTTTCTGAAATTTCTTTGGTCATACTTTCTAAGAATTGTAAATGCTCTTGCAAAAAAATACATAATTTATTATAAAAATTATATTTTGATTTATAATTATATTATTTGAATTGAAAAAGTTTTAAAAATGTAGTATTATGTTACATTGCCAGTATGATGCATGTAATGAATTGCTGAATAACCCAATGTTTTTTCTGCAATTTCACCAAATACTACTACAGCTAGCTGTCTTGTACCATCATCAACTTCAACATACACTCGACAACTATCATCAACAAAGATATAATTATCTGTTAGAATGTAAAGAAAATATATGTTAAACTTTTCAAGTAAGGGATGCGAACTGAAGGTTTAGAAGAAAGATACATACCGTGGTTGTGTAATGCTTATATGCTTGCAATAGTAACATGAAAATTTTTCATATATTTCATAATTTGTTCCTTTATTATATCCAATGCAAGGCATATAAAATAAGATTTGCTGGAGATCAAGCATGTTTATCTTGTCTTTCACCCAAAATTTTGATTTCTATATGATATTTATAACAAGTATTAAAATGATTGCATTGTAATAATCGATAATTAAAAAAATATTGTTAAGAATATAATTTACTATTCCAAGTTATGAAGCCTTGAGAAGTTATGCAACATTAGAAATGTTTGTTAATTTCCAGACAACATGAGCAATGGCAGATGTGTGTGTTGGATCCAAAAATTTTATAATCACATATTTAAGCAAGAAATCATTGATTGTTGCCTTGCAAAAATTTAAGAGAAAATAAAAACAAATAATAACTTTTAAAAATATAACAATTATATGTTAAAAACAAAAATTAATAAGAGTTTGTTTTAATTTTAATAAGCCTTTAAAAGTAAAATCAAAAAATCATATATTTCAACAAAACTTCTCTAAAAAAAATTAGTCTACAAATATGGGACGACCAGGCAAAAATCTATTTACCCATTTTCACAAAAACAAAATGCATCATCGACATCGAGAAAACAAAAACAAAAAAAGTAAAAAAATGCAAGTCTTAAAAGCAACATAAAAAATGCCATAAAAAAAAAAACCACCACAAAAATCAAATCTAATCAAATATTCAAACACGGCAAATAGCATGCAAATCACAATAATGCTAAATAAAAGTATTATGTAGTTGCAAGGAATCATTCACATCAAATGGCTACAGAACCCCACCCGAATCTCGATTGCCTTCTGCAGAAAGTACTACAAACTGCTATATGGTCATTCAGGTGAGGATTATTCTGTCATATCGATGTGGTCTCATTAAAGTAAAACATACAGCCCTTCTAAAAAGACCAAACTATTAATATATAAACGGAAAAATACAATATTACATTGTACCTGAAAAAATTAACTTCACACAACTCCAACTCTACAGAACAAATTTAAAAAAATTTGATCTATACCAAAAAAAATATACAAAAAATACATCTGAAAGAATCACATAATAAAAATAAAAAATGTTTACAAGAAGAAAGACAGCAAAAAATCACAAAAAAAAAAAAAATAACACTTCAACAAAAAATATACAAATGAAAAAATATACAAACGTAAAAAAAAAAAAAAAATAATCATGTAACCAATATAATAATAATGAGCAATGAAATACAAAAAAAAAATTCGTGTCTTATACATAACAATATCATCAGAGCTGACTGTAATAAGTGAGGCGTATCAAAAGATTCACCATAATTGACTTTTGATTTTAATCCAGAGTATAAGTTGATTGATTTAACCAACTACAGACACCAGATTATTTTAATTATTTATATTCTTCAATTGGTGTTACAGTAATATAATCTATTATTTTTCATTTTCACCTTGCTTGGCCTAAACACTCCCTAGTGAACTACCATTATTTACGTTCTATTTTAAAACTATTCACGATTGAGTATATCCGCATGATAAAGGGAATTGTTTTCTTGAATTATTCTAAATATATTTGCCAACGGTTTTTTTTAAATACAATAAAAGAAAGAAACATACGTAAAAACGCATTTTCCTGTTAATCGCTGCCAGCCAAGAAAATAGTAAAAAACAAAAACAAAACAACAATACTTTAGTCGGTCAAGTCCAAAGCCACTTTTTAATATCATTTCAATTTTCAAGTAGGACACAATGTGAAAAAAAAAAAAAAAACCGCTTTAAAGCTTGAAACAAAACCAAGTGGAATAATCTTTCACGACATAGTAAAGGAAAACAATTCATATATTTCTTCCACAAGCAAACTTCCCCTAAAAAATTCAGTCCACAAATATGGCACAGCCGAAGAAAAATCCATAAACTTCTTTTAGTAAAAATAAAGCGCATCATCGACCACGAGAAAAGAACAAAAAAATAAAAAAATACAGGCCTCAAAGCAACATAAAAAATCCCAACCCAAAAAAACAACCACTCCAAAATGAATCAAAGTTAAAAAGAAATTCTTTTAAAGAATTAAACCAATCAAGTGCATAAATTTAAAGAGAAACAAAAACCAAAGTGATAATATTAAAAAAAAAAAAAAACGATAACAATTTACAAGTTCTATCTTCTATACTAAAACATCAATTTAAGTCGATAGAATTACAATTTATAAAATTATTTTTATTAACAAATAACAATATAGAATATGTTTTTTTTGGTCCATAGTTAACAATTATATTTTCTATAGTTACTATAGAAAAATATATTTATAGTATGTGTTAACATCCAACAATGGTTTTTTCAGTTGCATTATTCCAATCCTTTGTAAATTCTCCAAAAATGAAGAACTTAAAAAATGCATAAAACTAAAAACTAAACACATGAATCCATAACATGCAAATCCACAACATATACAATCCAAATTCCTTCGGAGAACTAAACAATCAAGTGCATAAATTCAAAGATAGAAAAAAAAAACAAAAAAAAAATATGAACAGCTGAATAAAAACTAAATGAAGCAGAACTTAAAAAATGCATGAAGGGAAGAACTAAACCCTAAACCAAAAAACCCAAGTACCCTCAAAGACTAAAATATCTCACTTAAACGGATACAAAACGTTAAAATAGAAGGACAAAAAGGAGAAAAAACACAAAAATAGATTGTAACATGGAGGATGACAAAAAGTACTATAATAATTAAATAAGAGGAATTATAAAAACAAACGAGACCTAAATATCAAAAAAATTTCATGATATAGTATCTCTCTAAATTGGATGAAAATTGTGAAGGCTGTTTTCATTTACAGTTGAAGGAATAGATATAGACCTATTAATTGTAACCGGGCACAATTGGGCCCAACGTTCTTGATATGGGCTCCAACGTCCGCAGTTTGTTTTCATTTTATCGGGTCAATTATTTTTTATTTCTTAATATGGGCTCCATTGTCCGCAACTTGTTGACAGGCATAGCATGGCTCGCAACGTGAAAAGGGAATATTTGCCCTTTTTATTTCCCACCCTCTTGTAGCAAGTGAAACAAGCCATTTCATTCTTATTTTTGCTTGAAAGCCGGTGTGATTTGGAGAACATGAAGGCCTTTTACACGCAAAGAGATTAAATAACGTAATGTTCCTGAATTTCCAGAGTTGGAGCCTAAGGGCCTATTTGAGGTTGCGGTATGAGTCTTAAAAGTGTTTAAATAGCCTTAAAAATTATTTAATAAAAAAATTAAGTTGTTTGTATGTTATATATTAAAGTACTTTTAATCTCAAATAAGCTAAAAAACATGTTGAAAGAAAAACATCATTTTTCTTGAAACATGATTTTCTGGATAATACGGAACCTAATTCGAATTTTAAAAAAACTATTAATGGATGAAAATACTCATACAACTTTCAGATAATTACAATTTTTAAACTTTCAAGAATATGGTCATAATATTTAAAAATTTAAATAATCATCATTTCTATCTTTAAAAGAATTTTTTTAAATTTGTTTCTAAACTAACTAACGTAACATGTTTGAAATTGGTTAAATTAAAGTGTATATATATATATATATATAATTTCATTAGTAATTTTCATATGAGAGCTTTATAGTTTCTAATCAAATTTCTTTTTAACTCTCTCTATTTATACCTTTTTAGCTTTATAACTATCGGATTCATAAAGTTCACAATTTTGAGAAACTTCAAGAGCCCCTAATTATTTCTCTTGATGACTAAGTTACTTTATCACATAATATAAACATATATATATAGAAAAAATATTTGCATCAGCCTACTATTTATCACACACTCAACACACTAAGTGTGTTGAGTTAAAAAAAAAAAAATTTGAATGCATAGTGTGTGGAGAGTGTAGGCTGATACGTAGAATTACTCATATATAGATATATATATATATATATCTTACTCTACATTCGAGCAAAGTTTGTAAATCAAGGTGCTAATGTTGACACTTAGATTTTATTTATTATATAGTGAATTCAAGCAAACTTAGTTACATATACTATTTTCTTCTACAAAACTAAATTATTCTCGCGCATACAAATCTACGCATTCCACGTGCAGAAATCAACAATCAAAAATAGAGAAAATATAAATTTGTCAATGGTGAAGGCGATAACGAGGAATGACAAGTAGATGCTTGGCTCTAGGAACAGTAATACCAAACACCTCAGTCATATCCAACTCAGTTGGCTGTATGATATCTGGAAGGTCCCAATCAAAGCAACGCACAAGTTGTGCTATAACTAGCCTGACCACAATCAGACCCATTTGCATCCTGATCCCTGGGCAGCCTCTTCTGCTCGCACCAAATGGGATTAGTTGGAAGTGACGTCCCTGAGATCTATGTTACTCCCATGAACAAACCTCTCCAGGAAGAACTTCTCTGCATCACTCCAAGCACTCGGATCTCTTCCTATTGCTCATACGTTTGCATATGAAAAAATTATTTTTAAATGATGGATCCTATTTTTTAAAAGAAGTGCATAAAGTTTACACATCCTAAAATTGTATCTGATATTACTCTTTACATAAATATATAGTACAGTAAAAAAATTAGCCCCATCAACAAAATTGTTGGTGGGTGCACACCAAATGTGTGCACTATATATGCACACCAATGCAATTGCATTTTTTTTCTTTCAAAAATTTTTAAACATATTTAATTATTAAGAAAAAATATATATAAATTTACTAGTAGTTATTTCTTTACCTATAAAGTAAAAAATAAAATGGGGCATATTGGGGAGTCATCCAAAGATTTTCCTTAAAAATAAAAATGATCGTTACTATACTATGCTGCTTAGCATGCACTGCTAAGTGTGCCCTTAGCGTAATTTTATTTTTTTAAAACATCTTAATTTTTTTTAAAACAATATATACAAATAAATTAGTAGTAACATGTTTAAACATTTAAAAAAATTAAAATACATTAACAGTCAAATTCAGAGGGTAAAATAAGGTAAATTAGCATTTAAAAAAAATGTTTTAGCCAGTACAAAAGATCAATAAAAATTTTTTAAATTTAACTCATTGAATGTATGATTTAATATGGTACGTGATGTTATAAAATTATTTTTATTATAAAATAAATTTAATAAAAAGTTAATTTATAAATTTATTTTTATAAAAATATTACTAGATAACACTAATCAGAAAACATACCTCGAGATTTGTTTTCTCGATCAATGCCTTTTAACGTCTTGTCAGGTATTCATAAAGTTTTGTTTTGTTTATTATTAATTTTTTTTTTTGTGAATACCTAACGTTGCGATTCATTAGTACTTTTTTGATAAGTAAGATTTGGTTAAATTATTAGAATGTGAAATAATTTGTATAAATTTTAAATAGATAAATTTAATATAAATTTTTATAAAAAAGTAAATTTTAGTTTAAAAAAATATAAAAAAAATTATTATATATTAATAAAACTTATTATTTTATAAAAAATTTATATAAATTTTATCTATTTAAAACTTAAATCTAACGTTACTCTAACTAAAATAGGCTAGTAAGAAGAGACATGGAGAGCGCCGTCTCAACTCTTTATAAGAAAAGAAAAAGAAAAATCTTTACAACAGCCCACTGTTGGCTGCAGCCGCAACATACCTGACGGGTCAAACAGGACCGGGTTCAACGAACCGGTTTCTTGCCCCAGCCCCAGCCCCAATCCCTGAAGCCCTTAGTCGGTCTCGAATTCGAAAGTGTGCTTCGACGGAAACCCCAAACTGCTTCTGGGTTTCAACCCTCAATCCCCTCACGCTTCTAATCCAACTTCTTCACTGTA